>NW_003858242.1:0-1182 GCF_000181295.1 Otolemur garnettii | reverse complement strand
ATCCAAATGCAAACTAGAGTTTCCTCATCTACCTCATCTATATGCATATTCAGGAGTGCAAATATAAATCTTTTTTTTTTTTTTTTTGAGACAGAGCCTCAAGCTATCCTCCTGGGTAGAGTGCCGTGGCTTCACAGCTCACAGCAACCTCTAACTCCTGGGCTCAAGTGAGTCTCCTGCCTCCGCCTCCCAAGTAGCTGGGACCACAGGCGCCCGCCACAATGCCTGGCTATTTTTTGGTTGCAGCCGTCATTGTTGTTTGGCAGGTCCGGGCTGGGGATTCGAATCCGCCACCTTAGGTGTACGTGGCTGGCGCCTTAGCCGGTTGAGCTATAGGCGCTGAGCCATAAGTAGGCTTTTTAAAAGATGAGGTAGGTAAGACACAGAAGCCAGGTGAAAAAGTGTAAGCTTTAGACTGTGTTCATCAAGAATATCTGGAAAGTTGGTTACAGCACCCACAGCACAGTGGTTATGGCACCAACCACATACACTGAGGGTGGCGGGTTTGGACCCAGCCTAGGCCAGCTAAAAAATAGCTGGGCGTTATGGTGGGTGTCTGAGTCCTGTCTCCTTGGGAGGCTGAGACAAGAGAACTGCTAGAGCCCAAGAGTTTCATGTTGCTATGAGCTGTGACACCACAGCACTCTACTGAGGGTAACATAGTGAGACTCTGTCTCAAAAAAAAAAAGAATATCTGGAAAGCCAATATTTACCTTCCACATGACTTTAGTAGTATTTAAAGAAAGTATCTTTTAGTGGACTTAATTTATAGGAGAATTTTTATATTAGCCTAGTACTTACCTCTAAAGTTTCGTGAAGATGTTGCCTTAATTCTTCATTTGACAATTCTGAATTAGAATCTACTAGAGGGGGAAAAAAAACTTGAATATTTTCTTCAACTAATTAAATACAGGATATATGTTTACCAATGATCAAAAATAGGTTTTCCAGCTTGGTGCCTGTGGCTCAAGTGGCTAAGGCGCCAGCCACATACACCTGAGCTGGTGGGTTCGAATCCAGCCTAGGCCCACCAAACAACAGTGACAGCTACAACCAAAAAAAAAAAAAAAAAAAAAACAGCCAGGCATTGTGGCAGGCGCCTGTAGTCCCAGCTACTTGGGAGGCGGAGGCAGGAGAATCGCTTGAGCCCAGGAGTTGGAGGTTACTGTGAGCTATGATACC
>NW_003858241.1:0-1182 GCF_000181295.1 Otolemur garnettii | reverse complement strand
GCAATCCCCCCACCTCAGCCTCCCAAAGTGCTACGATTTACAGACTTAAGTCACCACACCTGCCCCAGGAAGTTTTCTTTTTATTTTTTTTTCTTGAGACAGAGTCTCACTATGTCACCCTCAGTAGAGTGCTGTGGCATCACAGCTCACGGCAACCTCCAACTCCTGGGCTCAAGCAAGTCTCCTGCCTCAGCCTCCCAAGTAGCTGGGACCACAGGCACCCGCCACAATGCCTGGCTATTTTTTTTGGTTGCAGCTATCATTGTTGTTTGGCGGCCTGGGCTGGATTCGAACCCACCACCTTAGGTGTATGTGGCTGGCGCCTTAGCCACTTGAGCCACAGGTGCCGAGCCATGATGAACATAATTAGAGATCTAACTATAAGTTATAGTAAATGAAAGTGCAAAATAAGAATGTAAAAATAACATGGTTGAGCTGTTGCTAATCCAGATGTTTTGTTTTTATCTTGGGGTATGGTGTAATCTAGATTGTCAGAAGCTTCAGCTCTGGTAAAAGAGAAGGTGGAGACTTTGTTTGCTGTGCCCTCTCTCCTCGTGGTGAATGGATCTACTGTGTGGGAGAAGACTTTGTGCTCTACTGTTTCAGCACAGTCACTGGCAAGCTGGAGAGAACTTTGACAGTGAGTATCTCTGAGTAAGATCATCTAAAGAAATAAAATAATGCTGTGTCTTTCTGCCTCGTGAATTATATACCTTTTACAGACTACTGTCAGTGTGAACCTCAGAATAAAAAATATAATAGGTATTTTATTACTAATTAAAATTAAAGGTCCATAAGTGTACAATTAGCTCCTTAGGCCAGCTATCAGGAAGTCATCTTTCAGTGACCACTCAGCTTTAGGTGTGTACTATGGGTACACATAAAGCAGAGAAGGATGGGAGCTAGATTAGCCAGATCCTCCTCATGAGTGTAGTAGAGTGATAGTTTGGTCCTTTTCTCCATGTTGTTTTGAAGGCATATTGTACATTATCCTGTGAAATTGATTAAGATGTTTGGAAAACATTTAGTTCCATGTTATTGAAGTTAGCGCAAAGAGTAATTATGATGCTAGCTGTTTTAACAATCCCTAGATCGGCTCGGCACCTGTGGCTCAAGTGGCTAAGGCGCCAGCCACATACATCTAAGGTGGCAGGTTCGAATCCAACCCAGGCCCGCCAAAAC
>NW_003858240.1:0-1182 GCF_000181295.1 Otolemur garnettii | reverse complement strand
CGCCTTCCACAAGCTTGTACTTCTAATCCGCTTCTCGCCTGGTTCCTTCCTGCGCTAACCGAGACCAGGGCCACAGGAGCCCAACGGGTCGCGACTCCTAGGGCCTGAGGAGTCCAAACTGGTTAGGGCAGCTGCCTGTCACAAGGTGTTGCAATCAGACAATGTCACTGACTGTCCCACCAGTACTCCCCTGCAGCCCAGTTCTAGGTCACCCTCCACCCCACGTTTCTCTACCTAGTGCCTGAAGGCGCTCCCTTAGCACCTTCCCCTGAAGGTACACACTGCACACTGCCTCCTGGCCTTTCTCTGAGGAGACAGTGCCCCTGTTCCTTTTGAGAGAATTTTCTTTCTTGTAAGTTGAGAAGAGGGGCCCAGGCATTTGGGGAGATGGAGTCAGCAGGGCACACTTGCTATAGGAAGAGGAATATGTTCCTATTTTGCAGCAGGGAAACTGAGGCACCACATGGCAAGTGGAGAGTGTCACAGGAGTTGGCTGTGGAGGGTCTGGTTCCAGGCAACCCATGCACCCTCCTAGCCCTCCCATTTGTTCCCCTGAGCTGGTGCAGGGGCCTTAAGGAAGGCGCACTTACCTGCTGATTCAGGCCTAGGCCACCAGGGCTGGTGTCCACCTCCTGGACAGGCTGGAGATGCCCCAGGCGGGAAGTATTTGTATCCAGCTGGAGGACAGCAAGGGGTGGGTTGGACAGGCTGAGGTCCATCTGGCCAAAGTTCAGAGTGCTGTCCCCTCCACCCCCGCCTGTCTTTACCCTACTCTCAACTTGCCTTCGCCACACCCATTGAGTCCAGGTCCAGCAGGCAGGTTCCTTTCCTTGCCCTTTGCCCCTCCTCTGGGCATAGGGACAGCCCCCTTCCAGGGGCCAGGTAGGGCTTCTGCTGTGGAGCTGCACACACTTTGGAAAATTATTTGCAGGGATTTTTTTGAGACAGAGCCTCAAGCTGTCCCCCTGGGCAGAGTACTATGGCATCACAGCTCACAGCAACCTCCAACTCCTGGGCTCAAGCGATTCTCCTGCCTCCACCTCCCAAGTAGCTGGGACTACAGGCGCCCGCCACAACGCTGGGCTATCGGCTGTTTTTGGTTGCAGCCGTCATTGTTGTTTGGCGGGTCCGGGCTAGATTCGAACCCATCAGCTCAGGTGTATGTGGCTGGCGCCTTAGCTG
>NW_003858239.1:0-1182 GCF_000181295.1 Otolemur garnettii | reverse complement strand
GTTTTGGCGGGCCTGGGTTGGATTCGAACCTGCCACCTTAGATGTATGTGGCTGGCGCCTTAGCCACTTGAGCCACAGGTGCCGAGCCGATCTAGGGATTGTTAAAACAGCTAGCATCATAATTACTCTTTGCGCTAACTTCAATAACATGGAACTAAATGTTTTCCAAACATCTTAATCAATTTCACAGGATAATGTACAATATGCCTTCAAAACAACATGGAGAAAAGGACCAAACTATCACTCTACTACACTCATGAGGAGGATCTGGCTAATCTAGCTCCCATCCTTCTCTGCTTTATGTGTACCCATAGTACACACCTAAAGCTGAGTGGTCACTGAAAGATGACTTCCTGATAGCTGGCCTAAGGAGCTAATTGTACACTTATGGACCTTTAATTTTAATTAGTAATAAAATACCTATTATATTTTTTATTCTGAGGTTCACACTGACAGTAGTCTGTAAAAGGTATATAATTCACGAGGCAGAAAGACACAGCATTATTTTATTTCTTTAGATGATCTTACTCAGAGATACTCACTGTCAAAGTTCTCTCCAGCTTGCCAGTGACTGTGCTGAAACAGTAGAGCACAAAGTCTTCTCCCACACAGTAGATCCATTCACCACGAGGAGAGAGGGCACAGCAAACAAAGTCTCCACCTTCTCTTTTACCAGAGCTGAAGCTTCTGACAATCTAGATTACACCATACCCCAAGATAAAAACAAAACATCTGGATTAGCAACAGCTCAACCATGTTATTTTTACATTCTTATTTTGCACTTTCATTTACTATAACTTATAGTTAGATCTCTAATTATGTTCATCATGGCTCGGCACCTGTGGCTCAAGTGGCTAAGGCGCCAGCCACATACACCTAAGGTGGTGGGTTCGAATCCAGCCCAGGCCGCCAAACAACAATGATAGCTGCAACCAAAAAAAATAGCCAGGCATTGTGGCGGGTGCCTGTGGTCCCAGCTACTTGGGAGGCTGAGGCAGGAGACTTGCTTGAGCCCAGGAGTTGGAGGTTGCCGTGAGCTGTGATGCCACAGCACTCTACTGAGGGTGACATAGTGAGACTCTGTCTCAAGAAAAAAAAATAAAAAGAAAACTTCCTGGGGCAGGTGTGGTGACTTAAGTCTGTAAATCGTAGCACTTTGGGAGGCTGAGGTGGGGGGATTGC
>NW_003858238.1:0-1182 GCF_000181295.1 Otolemur garnettii | reverse complement strand
GTGGAAGTATTATTTCTTTAACGATATTGAGTTCCAGAGTGCTTCCCTCCTTCCTTCCACGGTGATGACAAGAATCATATTTTCCCCACTCAAGTCCAGTAAACAGAGATTTAAGGGGGTGCCTCTCATAAGTACAGTCAAGTGGCCTGGTGCGGTGTATACAGCTGAGAAGTCTGCTGGTAACAGGCAATGGCTCTGCTCTGCAGAGATAGAGCAGAGAGGGAGAGCGACCTGGCTGGAGAAGAAACCAGGCACAATGACAGCACAGCACGGAGAGAGGCAGCCCCCGCCTCCCCAGCTGGTCACCGGGAGAGCCAGAGCCGGCAGACAGGACCCTTCCCGCCTCTGCCTCCAGGCTCTGCGTCCCTTTCACTCATTCTCACTGGGAACTTTGCCATATAGGTTGGTCTTTGCATCAGAATGGTGAAAGATGTGCCATGAGAGGCGGATCCCATGAGCTCAGTTCCACACAAAGTTGCCCTCCAGTTCTTACAAGACAGAGATGTGAACCCACAGTCGCAGCAGGGGGCCTGTCTGCTGTCGTCAGGGCGAATCGCTGACCTCGGGGTGGGGTTGGGGTGCAGAAATCTCAGGCAGCCCACTTGCCCATCAGTATCCACTCAATCTCCTCCAGACATGGTAAAGCATCAGGACTCAGAGCTGCACTTTCTTGTAGGCTCTGGCCGTGGCAATGGCCGGGTCAGTTTGGTTAATGCCGGGGATGTGGTCCATGTTGTTGGTCCAGGTATGTCTTGCCCCACCGTCAGCATGGCTCTGCACTCGTATTCCAGAAGTGGGGTGGCCGGGGTGGAGGCTGGCCTACACTGGCCACAGACATCTACCACACAACGTCCCCGTGAGACAGGAGTTAGCAGAACAAGCATGTGACACCTTAACACAGCACAATGGCAAGTTTTCATCCCAGATTGACTGCGTGCTCTGAGATGTGAGAGCCGCCCTCAGTGAGAATTTCCCAGCTCGTGGTTGGATCAAGAGGGGCAGTTGAGCTTCCCCCATGTTCTCCTGACTCAACGCCCCTTGACTCTATCTAGGGGGGCTTTAAACGGTGAGGTAAACCACAGACAACTGGCCACACGAGCAGCACTTCGGGAAGAATCGAAACGTCATGCACAGCAATACAAGTGATGCTCAGGCCCGCACTGTTCAAGCAAGAGCTGACCA
>NW_003858237.1:0-1182 GCF_000181295.1 Otolemur garnettii | reverse complement strand
GCCTCCCAAGTAGCTGGGACTACAGGCACCTGCCATGACACCCAGCTAATTTTTCTATTTTTAGTAGAGATGGGGCCTTACTTTTGCTTAGGCTGGTCTCAAACTTCTGAGCTTGAAAGGTCCTCCTGCCTTGGGCTCCCAGATTGCTAAGATTACAGACATGAGAACCGAACATTTATTATCTTATCTTTTTTTATACTTATGCAAATGTGTCAAGTAGTATCTCATTGCTGTTTTGACTTGCATTTCCCTAATGACTAATGATGTTTGTTTGTTTGTTTTTGCAGTTTTTGGCCAGGGCTGGGTTTGAACCTGGCACCTCTGGCATACAGGGCCAGTGCCCTACCTCTTTGAGCCACAGGTGCCGCCCTTTGACTAATGATGTTGAACATTGTTTTCCTTTCCCAAGCTTTATTGAGGTATAATTGACAAATACAGTAGTGTCAATTTAAGATGTACAATGTGATATTTTGACACATGCATACGTTATGAAATGACTATCACAATCAAACTAAGTAACATATCGGTCACCTCACCTAGTCACTTTTTTTTTTTGAGAGTCTCATTCGGTTGCCTCAGGTAGAGAGCAGTATCATCATCATAGCTCACATCAACCTCAAGCTCCTGGGCTCAAGTGCTTCTCCTGCCTCAGCCTCTCAAGTAGTTGAGACTACAGGCATTTGCCAACATGTCTAGCTAATTTTGGTAGTGCCGGGGGTCTCGCTCTTGCTCACGCTGTTTTCAAACTTCTGACCTCCAGCAATTCTCTTGCTTTGGCCTCCCAGAGTACTAGGATTGCAGGAGTGAGCCAGCCAGCCGGGCTATTGTGTGTACCCTTTTATTGATACATGCATACATTATGTGATGAGAACACGTAAGATCTACTCTCTTTATCAGATTGCAAGTATATACTACAACGTCATTAACTCATCTGATTATCAGATATCCAGAACTTACCCATCATGCATAACTGAAGCTTTGTTTTTGAGATAGCATTTCACTCTGTTGCCCTGAATAGAGTGCCATGGTATCATAGCTCACAGCAACCTCAAACTCTTGGGCTTGATTGAGCAATCCTCTTGCCTCAGCCTCCCAAGTAGCTGGGACTACAGGCACCTGCCATGACACCCAGCTAATTTTTCTATTTTTAGTAGAGATGGGGCCTTACTTTTGCTTAGGCTG
>NW_003858236.1:0-1182 GCF_000181295.1 Otolemur garnettii | reverse complement strand
CAGCTAAGGCGCCAGCCACATACACCTGAGCTGATGGGTTCGAATCTAGCCCGGACCCGCCAAACAACAATGACGGCTGCAACCAAAAACAGCCGATAGCCCAGCGTTGTGGCGGGCGCCTGTAGTCCCAGCTACTTGGGAGGTGGAGGCAGGAGAATCGCTTGAGCCCAGGAGTTGGAGGTTGCTGTGAGCTGTGATGCCATAGTACTCTGCCCAGGGGGACAGCTTGAGGCTCTGTCTCAAAAAAATCCCTGCAAATAATTTTCCAAAGTGTGTGCAGCTCCACAGCAGAAGCCCTACCTGGCCCCTGGAAGGGGGCTGTCCCTATGCCCAGAGGAGGGGCAAAGGGCAAGGAAAGGAACCTGCCTGCTGGACCTGGACTCAATGGGTGTGGCGAAGGCAAGTTGAGAGTAGGGTAAAGACAGGCGGGGGTGGAGGGGACAGCACTCTGAACTTTGGCCAGATGGACCTCAGCCTGTCCAACCCACCCCTTGCTGTCCTCCAGCTGGATACAAATACTTCCCGCCTGGGGCATCTCCAGCCTGTCCAGGAGGTGGACACCAGCCCTGGTGGCCTAGGCCTGAATCAGCAGGTAAGTGCGCCTTCCTTAAGGCCCCTGCACCAGCTCAGGGGAACAAATGGGAGGGCTAGGAGGGTGCATGGGTTGCCTGGAACCAGACCCTCCACAGCCAACTCCTGTGACACTCTCCACTTGCCATGTGGTGCCTCAGTTTCCCTGCTGCAAAATAGGAACATATTCCTCTTCCTATAGCAAGTGTGCCCTGCTGACTCCATCTCCCCAAATGCCTGGGCCCCTCTTCTCAACTTACAAGAAAGAAAATTCTCTCAAAAGGAACAGGGGCACTGTCTCCTCAGAGAAAGGCCAGGAGGCAGTGTGCAGTGTGTACCTTCAGGGGAAGGTGCTAAGGGAGCGCCTTCAGGCACTAGGTAGAGAAACGTGGGGTGGAGGGTGACCTAGAACTGGGCTGCAGGGGAGTACTGGTGGGACAGTCAGTGACATTGTCTGATTGCAACACCTTGTGACAGGCAGCTGCCCTAACCAGTTTGGACTCCTCAGGCCCTAGGAGTCGCGACCCGTTGGGCTCCTGTGGCCCTGGTCTCGGTTAGCGCAGGAAGGAACCAGGCGAGAAGCGGATTAGAAGTACAAGCTTGTGGAAGGCG
>NW_003858235.1:0-1183 GCF_000181295.1 Otolemur garnettii | reverse complement strand
GAGACTCACTTGAGCCCAGGAGTTGGAGGTTGCTGTGAGCTGTGATGCCACAGCACTCTACTCAGGGTGACAGCTTGAGGCTCTGTCTCAAAAAAAATAATAATAAAAAAATAAAATAAAATAAGAACATCATACCCTCAAGTGAGCCTCCTGCCTCAGCCTTCCCTCCTTGTTGGGATTATAGGTGTGAGCCATTGTGCCCAGCCTTGCTACCATTTTTTATAGGCATATCTTTCATCTAGAAACTATAGTGAACTTGCCTCCTAGTTCTAACTCTATGTAAATTTTCTTGGATTTGTTATATAAAGCTATTACACATTGCTTATATTTATAAGACAACTTTTCTTGCCCATTCCTTTGTCTTTTTGCCATCTATTAGCCTGATAAACAGAAGTGGTTATGGTGGTATTCTTTCCCAGTTTCTCAATTCTAATGTAGTTTAACCATAACTCTAATAGATTTTTGATAAGAATATACTTCATTAAAGTTTCCTTTATCCTAGTTTGCTCAACATTTCTTTCTTTTTTTTGAGACAGTCTGTGTCGCCTTCAGTAGAGTGCTGTGGTGTCACACTCACAGCAATCTCAAACTCTTGGGCTTAAGCAATTCTCTTGCCTCAGCCTCCCAAGTAGCTGGGACTAGAGGTGCCCACCACAACACCAGGCTATTTTTTTTGTTGTAGTTGTCATTGTTGTTTAGCAGGCCTGGGCTGGGCTCGAACCCGCCAGCCCCAGTATATGTGGACTGGCGCCCTAATGGCTGAGCACCGAGCCAGTTTGCTCAACATTTTAAAGAAATTTGTGAATGTTTAATTTTATGAAATGCTTTTTTCTTATTGAGTTTTTAACCTGTTAATGTGAATATTACATTAAAAAATTTTTTAAGGCTCGGCGCTTGTGGCTCAAGCGGCTAAGGCGCCAGCCACATACACCTAAGGTGGCGGGTTCGAATCCCCAGCCAGGATCCGCCAAACAACAATGATGCCTGCCACCAAAAAATAGCCAGGCGTTGTGGTGGGTGCCTGTGGTCCCAGCTACTTGGGAGGCTGAGGCAGGAGACTCGCTTGAGCCCAGGAGTTGGAGGTGTGATGCCATGGCACTCTACCCAGGGAGATAGCTTGAGGCTCTGTCTCAAAAAAAAAAAAAAAAAAGAAATCTTAACTTATTTAATAGTTCTGTTAGTA
>NW_003858234.1:0-1183 GCF_000181295.1 Otolemur garnettii | reverse complement strand
AAATTAATTATATATAGTTTCTCATCAATTTTCAAATGCACTGTAATGTCAGAAAGATTGCTAGTTAAGTTGCTAGTTAAGATGTCCAGTTAAGTGTAATAGAAGCAGGAAACTAGGGAATTGACAGTAAAATCAACCATGCAAATAAAATAGGTCACACGAGTTTTTAGGCCACTATTCTATAAATATTTACATAAGCCATGGAGTTGTGATCACACTTAAAGCCTTTTCTGTTGTTTGTTTATAGGACCTTGCATAGTGTATATCCATAAAACTTAGTAGAAACAAAGCCTTGTAGAAATACATTCTGTGCCTGTCTGCATGGGCAGGAGGCTGATCTTTTTTGATACTTTGAAATTGATGACTTTTCATTGCATAACAAATAAGCAAAAATTAGAAACAGAAATTCTTCTAGAAATACAGGTTTTCTTTTTTAAAAAAATTTAATTTCCATTGTATATTGAATGAAAGAACGAATAGTACATGTGTGAAGGGAAGTGGTCTTCCCGGTTTCCGGCCAGAAATGAAAAACAAGTTGCTATTTTTGAAAATATTAATTTCTCAGATTGTTTTATTTATACTTTCTAAAACTGAAATGAATGCTTATATTGACATATTGATCTCCTACATAACAAAAAATGGGCAAATAATTGACAAGTGGCTATTTCAGTATGATAAATGGACCATTTAAAGATAACACTAATTAGAGAAGCAAAATGAACGCACTGATGCAGCTATCAGTACAACCACACTATTTAAACAGCATTTCACTTGTGTATAGTTTAATCATTTGAGGTTTAAAAAGTGATTGCCCTCATCCATAGATCTACATCTCTATTTTTGTGTCAGTACTATGCTGTTTGGGTTACTACAACCTTGTGATACACCTATGGATCAGAACAGAGAACCCAGAGATGAAACTATTCTCATATTCCCCTCTGATCTTGACAAAGCAGACAAAAACATATACTGGGAAAAATAATTTGTAAGCAAGAAACGGTGGTGGGAAAACTGGATAGTGAAATTTAAAAGACTGGAACAGGACCCACACTGTCACCACTCACAAAAATTAATTCATTATGTATAAGAAACTTAAATCTAAGGCATGAAATTAAAACAATTCTGGAAGAAATGTTGGGAAAACTCTTATAGACATCATATTAGAAAAGGAATTTATGAAGAT
>NW_003858233.1:0-1183 GCF_000181295.1 Otolemur garnettii | reverse complement strand
CTCTTACCCAGTTTTTAATGGGGTTGTTTGCTTTCTCATTGATATGCTTGAGTTCATTGTAGATTCTGGTGATTACCCCTTTGTTGGTTTCATGGCATGCAAATATCTTCTCCCATGCTGAAGGCTGTCTTTTGGTTTTGTGTATTGTATCCTTAGCTGTATGAAAACTTTTTAACTTCATTGGGTCCTATTTAGTTTTGTTGTTGCTGCAATTGCCAATGGGGTCATCTTCATAAATTCTTTCCCTAGGCCAATAAGATCAGGAGTTTTTCCCACACTATCTTCTAGAGTTTTTATCGTTTCATGTCTTAGATTTAGATCTTTCATCCATTACAAGTTAAATTTTGTAAATGGTAAAAGGAGCAGGTTGAGTTTCATTCTCTTACATGTGGTTAACCAGTTCTCCCAGTACCATTTATTTTTTTTCCCCAGCACCATTTATTAAATAGGGATCTTTTCCCCAGTGAATGCTTTATTCACTGGGGAAGATTAGATAGCTATATGAGACTGGTTTTATCTCTAGATTCTCTGTTCTGTTCCAGAGATCTATGTCTGTGGGTTTTTTGTTTGTTTGTTTGTTTTTTGTAGAAACAGAGTCTCACTTTATCACCCTCGGTAGAGTGCCGTGGCCGTCGCACAGCTCACAGCAACCTCCAACTCCTGGGCTTAGGTGATTCTCTTGCCTCAGCCTCCCAAGTAGCTGGGACTACTGGCGCCCACCACAATGCCTGGCTATTTTTTGGTTGCAGCTATCATTGTTGTTTGGCGGGCTGGGCTGGATTCAAACCTGCCACCTTAGGTGTATGTGGCTGGCGTCTTAGCCACTTGAGCCACAGGCGCCAAGCCTCCATACTTCTTTCCTTAGAGGCGGTATTAGTTTGCAATCCACCAACAGAGCATGAGTGTTCCTTCTCTCCACACCCACACCAACAACTGTTGCTTTGAGACCTTATCATATGGGCCATTCTCACTGGGGTTAGGTGATATGGTATTGATTTACATTTTTCTGATAATTAGGGATAATGAGCTTTTTTTCATGTGTTATTGGTCATTCTTCTATCCTCATGAGAAAAGTTTTTCCTTCATGTCTCTTACCCAGTTTTTAATGGGGTTGTTTGCTTTCTCATTGATATGCTTGAGTTCATTGTAGATTCTGGTGATTACCCCTTTGTTGGTTTCATGG
>NW_003858232.1:0-1183 GCF_000181295.1 Otolemur garnettii | reverse complement strand
TTAGAAATCATGGGGCCAATGAAGAGAAAGCTGGCATCAATGGGTGAAATGGGGACTTCAATTAGAAATACCGGAGGCCAATGAAGAGAAGGCAGTCACCCCCAGGTGAAATGGGGACTTCAATTAGAAACCCCTGGGGCCAAAGAAGAGAAAGCGGGGACCCCCCCCAGGGAAAAGGGACATCAATTAGAAATCCCGGGGGCCAATTAAGAGAAGGCAGTCACCTCCGGGGGAAATGGGGACTTCAATTAGAAACCCCTGGGGCCAATGAAGAGAAAGCAGGAACCCCTGGGGGAAATGGGGACTTCAATTCGAAACCCCGGGGGCCTATGTAGAGAAAGCCAGCACCCCAGGTAAAATGGGCACATCAGTTCTAAACCCTGGGGGCCAATGAAGAAAAAGTAGGCACCACGGGTGCAATGGGGACTTGAATTCGAAACCCCGGGGGCCAATGAAGAGAAAGCAGGCACCGCGGGTGCAATGGGGACTTCAGTTCAAAACCCCAGGGGCCAATGAAGAGAAAGCAGGCACCACGGGTGCAATGGGGACTTCAATTCGAAACCCCGGGGGCCAATGAAGAGAAAGCTGGGACCCCTGGGCGAACTGGGACTTCAATTCAAAACCTCGGGGGCCAATGAAGAGAAAGCAGGCACCACAGGTGCAAAGGGGACTTCAATTAGACCCTGGTGGCCAATGAAGAGAAAGCTGGCACCCCAGGGTGAAATGGGGACTTCAATTAGAAACACCGGGGGCCAGTGAAGAGAAGGCAGGCCCCCCCGGGTGAAATGGTGACTTCAATTAGAAACCACGGGGGGCAAATGATGAGAAAGCTGCCACAGCAGGTTGAAATGGGGACTTCAATTAGAAATCCCGGCAACCAATGAAGAGAAAGGAGGCAACCTTGGAGGAAAAGGGGACTTCAATTAGAAACCCCGGGGGCCAAAAAGAGAAAGCAGGCACCCCTGGGTGAAATGGGGACTTCAACTGGAATCCCCGGGGGCCAATGGAGAGAAAGCAGTCAGCGTGGATGCAATGTGGACTTGAATTAGAAACCCCGGGGGCCAATGAAGAGAAAGTAGGCACCGCGGGTGCAATGGGGACTTCAATTAAACCCCGGGGGCCAATGAAGAGAAAGCTGGGACCCCCCAGGGAAAAGGGACTTCATTTCAAAATCCCGGGGGCC
>NW_003858231.1:0-1183 GCF_000181295.1 Otolemur garnettii | reverse complement strand
GTTTCTGGTAGTATTCGGTGATAATCTCTTGTATCTCTGTGGCATCAGTTGTAATTTCCCTTTTATCATTTCTGATTGAGGTTACTAGAGATTTTACTTTTTTATTTCTAGTTAGTCTGGCCAAAGGTTTATCTATTTTATTTATTTTTTCAAAAAGCCAACCCCTTCTTTCATTAATTTTCTGAATGATTCTTTTGTTTTCAATTTCATGGATCTCTGATTTAATTTTGGATATTTCTTTTCTTCTGCTGGGTTTAGGTTTAGATTGTTCTTCTTTTTCCAATTCCATCAGATGGCTTGTGAGTTTGTTGATGCACTCTCCTTCTATTTTTCGAATGCAGGCTTCTAAAGCAATAAATTTTCCTCTTAGGATTGCTTTTGCAGTATCCCACAGGTTTTGGTAGCCTGTGTCTTCATTGTTGTTATATGCAAGGAAGTTAATGATTTCCTTTTGTATTTCTTCCTGCACCCAACTGCCATTCAGCATAAGGTTGTTTAATTTCCATGCCTTTGTGTGAGGTTGAGCATTTTTGTTGGAGTTGTGTTCCATTTTTAGTCCCTTGTGGTCTGAGAAGATGCAAGGTAGAATTTCAATTCTTTTGATTCTGTTGAGGTTTGTTTTGTGTCCTACAATATGATTAATTTTGGAGAATGTTCCATGGGACGATGGAGAAGAATGTATATTCTTTATCTTTGGAATGGAGTGTTCTATATACGTCTATCAAGCACAGTTGTTCTAAGGTCTCATTTAAATCTCTAATATCTTTGTTTAATTTCTATTTAGAGGATCTGTCCAGCTCTGAGAAGGAGTGTTGAAGTCCCCTGTTATTATGGTGTTATAGGATATCATATTGCTCAGACAAAGAAGATCTGTTTCAAGAATCTGGGAGCCTTCAAATTGGGTGCATAAATATTTAAAATTGAAATGGCTTCTTATTGTATTTTTGTCCCTTGACAAATATGAAGTGACCATCATTGTCTTTTTTGACTTTAGTTGCTTTAAATCCACATGTATATGAAAATAAGATTGCAACCCCTCTTTTCTTCTGAATTCAGTTTGCCTGAAAAATTGACTTCCAATCCTTAACTCTGAATTTTAATTTGTCTTTTGACATGAGGTATTATGAGTTTCCTGCAGAAGATACTTATGTTTCTTGACCCCTCTATAGCATTTGATTCTTTT
>NW_003858230.1:0-1183 GCF_000181295.1 Otolemur garnettii | reverse complement strand
ATGGAGCGCCTCCACTGTTTCACGGAGAGAAACAAAGAACATGTGAAAGCTTTTTTCACTTATGGTTTTATAGAAGTGTAACATTTTGTGTGCTTACTCATAGAAAGATTCACTTGTACCCTTGCAAGATGAACCACAGAAGTGAACCCTCGAATCCCTCTCCCTCCACCCTCTCCCCCCTTCCTCCACCCTCCCCATATCCTTAGGTTGTTATTAGGTTATAGCTTTCATATAAAAAGGTTTAAATTAATTTCATAATAGGTGTGTATACAAAACCTCCCTAAAAAGAAAAGCCCAGGACCAGACGGCTTAAAATTGTTTTTTAAAGGTCTATTTCCTCTTTGTTCTCAGTTATCCCAAACAGCTTTCGGGTGCCCAAATTACTATTACAATAAGTCATTTATTTATACAGAAAGCATTTAATAATACTCAGAACAAATGAGAAGAATGCTTCCTGGTCTGAAAGTTGGACCATGGAGAAAACCCATCAGAAAACACCTATAGAAAACTAGCTAGGGCTCGGCGCCTATAGCTCAACCGGCTAAGGCGCCAGCCACGTACACCTGAGGTAGCGGGTTTGAATCCCCAGCCCGGACCCGCCAAACAACAATGACGGCTGCAACCAAAAAATAGCCGGGCGTTGTGGCAGGTGCCTGTGGTCCCAGCTACTTGGGGGGCTGAGGCAGGAGACTCACTTGAGCCCAGGACTGGAGGTTGCTGTGAGCTGTAATGCCACGGCACTCTGCCCAGGGGGACAGCTTGAGGCTCTGTCTCAAGAAAAAAAAAACAAAAACAAACGTACTTTTAGGAGCAACTCAGATCTTTGATGGGGGTGAGAAAGGGCACAAACATACAATACACTAAACAAAAACAAAAACAAAAAAATACATACACAAATGGGCTGGGGTCATGTCTGTCCCCTGCTTTGCTTATATGCATATGCTTAGACACATGACAAGTACAATCAATTCTTTTAGATTATTAACTGTATGAATGTATGACCAGGTGAATGAATGCCATGAATGGAACTATGTGAACCAGAAGGTAATTGTCAAGGGCATACTGTCCCTCCCCTGATGAAGGGCCTCAAGCACTTGGTGACCCTGAAGACACGGCAGACCGTATGGTTTCAAGATGAGTATGAAACCCTGGTACCCTGGCCTTGCCTTCAATGAATGTGCTG
>NW_003858229.1:0-1183 GCF_000181295.1 Otolemur garnettii | reverse complement strand
TACTAACAGAACTATTAAATAAGTTAAGATTTCTTTTTTTTTTTTTTTTTTGAGACAGAGCCTCAAGCTATCTCCCTGGGTAGAGTGCCATGGCATCACACCTCCAACTCCTGGGCTCAAGCGAGTCTCCTGCCTCAGCCTCCCAAGTAGCTGGGACCACAGGCACCCACCACAACGCCTGGCTATTTTTTGGTGGCAGGCATCATTGTTGTTTGGCGGATCCTGGCTGGGGATTCGAACCCGCCACCTTAGGTGTATGTGGCTGGCGCCTTAGCCGCTTGAGCCACAAGCGCCGAGCCTTAAAAAATTTTTTAATGTAATATTCACATTAACAGGTTAAAAACTCAATAAGAAAAAAGCATTTCATAAAATTAAACATTCACAAATTTCTTTAAAATGTTGAGCAAACTGGCTCGGTGCTCAGCCATTAGGGCGCCAGTCCACATATACTGGGGCTGGCGGGTTCGAGCCCAGCCCAGGCCTGCTAAACAACAATGACAACTACAACAAAAAAAATAGCCTGGTGTTGTGGTGGGCACCTCTAGTCCCAGCTACTTGGGAGGCTGAGGCAAGAGAATTGCTTAAGCCCAAGAGTTTGAGATTGCTGTGAGTGTGACACCACAGCACTCTACTGAAGGCGACACAGACTGTCTCAAAAAAAAGAAAGAAATGTTGAGCAAACTAGGATAAAGGAAACTTTAATGAAGTATATTCTTATCAAAAATCTATTAGAGTTATGGTTAAACTACATTAGAATTGAGAAACTGGGAAAGAATACCACCATAACCACTTCTGTTTATCAGGCTAATAGATGGCAAAAAGACAAAGGAATGGGCAAGAAAAGTTGTCTTATAAATATAAGCAATGTGTAATAGCTTTATATAACAAATCCAAGAAAATTTACATAGAGTTAGAACTAGGAGGCAAGTTCACTATAGTTTCTAGATGAAAGATATGCCTATAAAAAATGGTAGCAAGGCTGGGCACAATGGCTCACACCTATAATCCCAACAAGGAGGGAAGGCTGAGGCAGGAGGCTCACTTGAGGGTATGATGTTCTTATTTTATTTTATTTTTTTATTATTATTTTTTTTGAGACAGAGCCTCAAGCTGTCACCCTGAGTAGAGTGCTGTGGCATCACAGCTCACAGCAACCTCCAACTCCTGGGCTCAAGTGAGTCTC
>NW_003858228.1:0-1184 GCF_000181295.1 Otolemur garnettii | reverse complement strand
GGCATCACGCTCACAGCAACCTCCAACTCCTGGGCTCAAGAGAGTCTCCTGCCTCAGCCTCCCAAGTAGCTGGGACCACAGGCGCCCACCACAACGCCTGGCTATTTTTTGGTTGCAGCCGTCATTGTTATTTGGTGGGCCCGGGCTGGATTTGAACCCACCACCTTAGGTGTATGTGGCTGGCGCCTTAGCCACTTGAGCCACAGGCGCCTAGCCTGAAAGATTATTTTGCTAGGTATAGAGTTTGGGTGACGGCTTCTTCCCCACCCAGGCAGCATTTTAAAGATATCATGCTGTTATCTTCTGGTCATATAATTTCTGATGAGAAATATGTTATAATTATTATATTGGTTCTCTGTAGAAAGCATGTTTCTTTCCTCCAGATGCCTTCAAAATGTTTTTCTTTATCTTTGCTTTTCAGAATTTGAATGTGACAGATTGTGTTTGTATGTGCTTGTTTATTGTGTGTGTTAGACACTTAACCTTTTTTGGATTCTGTGGGTTTCTTGGCTCTGTGGTTTAATAGCTTTCCTCACTTTTGTAAAATTACTGGCTATCGTATCTACGTATATACAGAGGGTGCCAGAAAATGTTTGCACATTTTAAGAGAAAAGGCTATCCTGTTCGTGCCTCTCCAATGGTGATACTAGCATTCATTTGATTAGCACCATCTTTTTTTTTTTTTTTAGCCGGGGCTGGGTTTGAAGCACCATCTTTTGAGCCAATGCCATACCGCATATTGCTAAGGTAATTCAACTTCAAAAAGTAATATATAGATACCATGTCTTAAAATGTGAACCTTATTTTGGCACCTCAGGTATATTTTTCCCCTGTTTCCCAGGATGTGAATTACTCATATGTTAGCTGTTGGCTATTTTGTGCTGTCGTTTCACTCTTTTTGTCTCAGCTTCTATAGTCTCTCTTGCCCCACCTTCACGCTCATCAGTTCTTTCCTCAGTTTGTTGAGTTTACTGATAAGCCTGTCAAAGGCTTTCTTTATATCTGTTGTGTGGGTTTCTTTTTCATTTCTAGTATTTTCTTTCTTTTTTTTTTTTTTTTTTGAGACAGAGCCCCAAGCTGTCCCCCTGTGTAGAGTGCTATGGCATCACAGCTCACAGCAACCTCCAACTCCTGGGCTCAAGAGAGTCTCCTGCCTCCACCTCCCAAGTAGCTGGGACCACAGG
>NW_003858227.1:0-1184 GCF_000181295.1 Otolemur garnettii | reverse complement strand
ATCTTGATCTATAGCTGTCCTTAACTGGGTGAAATGTTCGTTACCCTGAATGAGGGCTGCTGCTCCGGTACCCACCCCTGCTGAGACTCCAATACCCAGGATCACCGCTAAGGTTAATGATATGGGCTCCCGTTTTTGCCTTTGAGAAAAACGATTGTCGAGAGTGTATCCAGGGTGCCAATAAACCCGAGGAAGCACACGTACAAGTACACAAAAGTCCTGGGACTGGTTAAAAATAGAAGTGGACACACAAGGGGTGAGGCCAGTATTACAAGCCCACCAGAGGTCTAGAAGCAAGGGACGCAGGAAGGTAGGAGAGGAGGGGACCAATATGGTAGAGTTACATAAATTGGAATGGGGAGGCTTGGAGTTCCCAAGCAGGTCCCTGAGCCAGATACTTCCATGAGAGTTAATTTCTGATGTTCACTCCAATTGCAGAGGTCAGGGGAAGAAGAGTTGGAAAAATTACCAATGGTGGCTACCCCTTCGTAATAAGGGGGATCCGAGGCTATGCACAGCCAACAGGATTCTGTGAGGTTAGGATTTGTTAGGTTTAGAACTGTGTAAGATCCTTGGATTAGATTGAAAATACGGTTGGAAGGGATGGTTGGGGGACGGTAAGGTGAGGGAATATTGTTGGGGTTTGGGGAAATGGTGGAAGGGGTGTGGGCTACCGTCGAATCCTGGGAGATGGGGTTCGAACCTATTTGCTCCTGAGGAATGGGGTTTGGGCCTATTTGTACCGGGGGATACAGATCCTTTACCTGAACCCTAATCAGGAAGACATTACCTGGGTCTGATTCATAGGTACTATACAGTCTTATACCCCACCATTTACTGATTTCCCAGCCCTGCACCTGTTCCCCTTTTCTAGTAAAACTAATACTAACGATGTCACACCTAGGGTTTACTCGAGGGCATCCTCTATTAGGGCACGTGGTCTTTCGCTTTACTGGAATAAGGTCTCCCTTTCTAGGGGGATCCCACCACACTTGTCCAGTTGAGACACAATCCCACGAAAAACAAAAGAACGAACTGGCTCCCCCACACTTATGAGAGAGATGACCAGGACAAACATAGAACGTCTCTGTCAAATCTGGACGACACCAGAGGGTGGTCCCCAGCAAGTCATGGAGGTCTACTAAGAGTTCCGGGAACCAGGTGCCCGGGAGGTGAATCCCTGA
>NW_003858226.1:0-1184 GCF_000181295.1 Otolemur garnettii | reverse complement strand
AAAAAAAAAAAAAAGAATGAAAAAGAAAAAGAAAAACTAATGCTGCATCTGGGAATCACCAACCAGTGTCACATAGGAATTGATATCAATTCCTAAAAAAAGCTACAAAATCTAATGTAACGTTACTCGCATTGCTAGATTAAATTATGGGATACTTTTCCTATATAATTAATTTAAATGTTAGAATTTTTATTGTACACAATAGTAAATCATTACTTAAGAATTTTGGGCAACTTGTATGTTTGCACGTGAAGTACGTATGATACTTGTTTACAGCTAGACTACCCTAACACACCTGGTCTCATCTGCTCTCGGAAGCTAAGCAGGGTTGGGCCTGGTTAGTACTGGGATGAGAACATAACTCTGTTATCTAAGAAAAAACTGCCTATTAGATTTTCTATAAAGAAGAAAAAGTTGAAATAAGGAATCTCTCTGCCCACTTTAGCTGAAGTTTTAGGCCACTGTGAAATGGCTCTTGTCGCTGAACATGAGCACACAGACAGCAGCTGACTGAGAAAGAACACATGGGCCAGAGACAGAAGAAACTGGTGGTTCTCTGTTGTACCATTACTAAATCAGTACCATGAAAATGTCACTCAGAACTAAGAGTGTGTATAGTATCTCATTCCTACTGTCTTGGAAGTTGCCCATACATGTTGTGGGTATTTTGCATGCTGGAACCCCTCTATTTCCACACTGGTGTGTGCTTACAGGGAACTCAAACTCAATTTCATGTTGCCTTGAGCAATGTAGAATCACAACAAAACATCCTCTGCTACAGGGAAAAGAATATCTTGTATAATGTGTTCCAAGCCGAAATACAGAAGATTGCTGTTCCATAATTTCGACTGTTATGACCATATACTCCTGTGAAGTGCACTAGCAATGACAGCTGTAGGTAAGTTTAAAGCGTGTCATTTGCAATATTCTAAACAAATATCATCGGTCTTCAGAAGAGTCTCCATTCCTATTCATTACCTTCATGTCTATTTCAGTGCCATGTATCTGCTGAGCCACCGTTTTGATGATTCCAATGACAATGTCCTGAAGGCCTTCTCTCTCCGAGTAGTAATGCAGAATGAGCCCTTTGCCTTTTTCGGCATCAGTGCACCTAAAGGAAGGTGCACGCATACCTGGGTAGATAGTAGCAAGGTGGTCGTGCAGAGCATCAAGATTCTGCAACA
>NW_003858225.1:0-1184 GCF_000181295.1 Otolemur garnettii | reverse complement strand
GTGGAGGTAATGGTAAAAGGCTTTCTTGTCACTCTGGGAGAAATTAGGATATGCACTGGTTATATTGTAGAATTACTGCTAATTTTTGGAGGGGGTTTATAAAGTGTCTTTTCTTTTCTTTTTGAGACAGAGCCTCAAGCTGTTGCCCTGGGTAGAGTGCCGTAGCGTCACAGCTCACAGCAACCTCCAACTCCTGGGCTCAAGCGAGTCTCCTGCCTCCACCTCCCAAGTAGCTGGGACCACAGGCACCCGCCACAACGGCTATTTTTTGGTTGCAGCCAACATTGTTGTTTGGTGGGCCCACGCTGGATTCGAACCCGCCAGCTCAGGTGTATGTGGCTGGCGCCTTAGCCATTTAAGCCACAGGCGCTGATACATGGAAATTAACATGTTCTTAAGCAGTGAAGAAAAAGACATAAATGAGAAAAACACCCTGGGATGTGCCAAGACTTACAGGCAGCAGAGCAGTGGTAAGAGAGGGGCTGACAGCCATCCATGCTTAGATTCGTCATATGATAACCTAACTTGGTAACTTAGGGAACTTAGGGAAAGCAAACTAGACCCCAAAGCAAGCAGAAGGAAAAAATAAAGATTAGAGCAGAGGTAAATAAAATAACAATTATAAAAATGAGAGAAAAAATAAACCTGCAGAAGTTGGTTCCTTCAAAAGATCAACAAAACTGACAAAGCTTTAGTCAGACTGACCAGGAAAGAAAGACTCAAATTACTCAAACCAGAAGTGAAAGGGGAGGCTAGTGGCAGTGGCTCATGCTTGTAATCTTAGCACTCTGGCAGGCTGAGGTGGGTCGACTGCTGGAGTTCAGGAGTTCAAGACCAGTCTGAGTAAGGGGGAGACCCCTTCTCTTCGTCAGGTATTTTGGTGGGTGCCTATGGTCCCAGATACATGGGAAGCTGAGGGCGGAGAATCAGGAATGCCTTAAGCCCAAGAGTTTGAGGTTGCTGTGAGCTGTGATGCCATGGCACTCGACCCAGGGGTACAGCTTGAGGCTCTGTTTCAAAAAAAAAAAGCTGGGAGTCCATCACCACAGGCCCAGAAGGATAGCAAGTGGGGCCTGCATGTGGAAACGCATAATGCCTACATGCTGGATAGGGAGACATCTATTTCCACTGGCAGTGGTATGTGGGCAAGTTTGTCAATCTACAGGATTTAAAAGACAAATGCA
>NW_003858224.1:0-1184 GCF_000181295.1 Otolemur garnettii | reverse complement strand
GCCACAACGCCTGGCTATTTTTTGGTTGCAGCCATTATTGTTGTTTGGCGGACCTGGGCTGGATTCCAACCCGCCACCTTAGGTGTATGTGGCCGGCGCCTTAGCTGCTTGAGCCACAGGTGCCGAGCCAGAAATATTCTTTAAGAAAATGATTCATTTGGCTCAGTGCCTATGGCTCAAGTAGCTAGGGCACCAGCCACATACACTGGAGCCGGCCAGTTCAAATCCAGCCCAGGTCTGCCGAACAATGACAACTACAACCAAAAAGTAGTGGGGTGTTGTGGTGGGCGCCTGTTGTCCCAGCTGCTTGGGAGGCTGAGGCAAGACAATCATTTAAGCCCAAGAGTCTGAAGTTACTATGAGCTATGACGCCATGGTACTCTACCGAGGGCAACACAGTGAGACTTTGTCTCAAAAAAAAAAGAAAAAAGAAAGAAAATGACTCATTCATGTTTATGAAGATATATGTACTATTACTTAAATTATAAAAAATGCTTATAATTTAGGGCAGTGCCTATGCCTCAGTGGGCAGGGCGCTGGCCCCATATACCAAGGGTGGTGGGTTCAAACCCAGCCCTGGCCAAAATGCAACAAAAAAATAGCTAGGCGATGTGGCAGGTGCCTGAGGTCCCAGCTACTCAGGAGGCTGAGGCAAGGGAATCTTAAGCCCAGGAGTTGGAGGTTGCTGTGAGCTGTGTGACACCAAAGCACTCTATTGTGGGCAATAAAGTGAAACTCTGTCTCTATAAAAAAAAAAAAAAAAAAAAACAACAACTTATAATTTAAATGTCAATAGCAGAACTGATAAATTACAGTATACCTATATAATGGAGTAAATATGTATTTGTTTAGCAGTAAGATAGATATTTATGTACTAACATAAAGAGATGTCCAAGATATTTAGAGAAAAAAAATTACAAGCAGTAATTTAGTGAAGTAAAGATTGTTCTCTCACGTATGTACATGGAAATACAAACCTACATATTAACATATACACGTATGTAGGTTAATGTACACTTTAATCTGGAGAAAAATGCAACAAACAACATTGGTGATTATTGAGGAATGGGATTACAGGGAAAACTTCGCTTTCTAAGTTAACAACTTAGTCATGTGTGAAAGAATTTTTTTTCCCTACTTTCTAAGTTAACTTCGTCATGTGTGAAATGATTTTTTTTTTTTTT
>NW_003858223.1:0-1184 GCF_000181295.1 Otolemur garnettii | reverse complement strand
TGCATTTGTCTTTTAAATCCTGTAGATTGACAAACTTGCCCACATACCACTGCCAGTGGAAATAGATGTCTCCCTATCCAGCATGTAGGCATTATGCGTTTCCACATGCAGGCCCCACTTGCTATCCTTCTGGGCCTGTGGTGATGGACTCCCAGCTTTTTTTTTTTGAAACAGAGCCTCAAGCTGTACCCCTGGGTCGAGTGCCATGGCATCACAGCTCACAGCAACCTCAAACTCTTGGGCTTAAGGCATTCCTGATTCTCCGCCCTCAGCTTCCCATGTATCTGGGACCATAGGCACCCACCAAAATACCTGACGAAGAGAAGGGGTCTCCCCCTTACTCAGACTGGTCTTGAACTCCTGAACTCCAGCAGTCGACCCACCTCAGCCTGCCAGAGTGCTAAGATTACAAGCATGAGCCACTGCCACTAGCCTCCCCTTTCACTTCTGGTTTGAGTAATTTGAGTCTTTCTTTCCTGGTCAGTCTGACTAAAGCTTTGTCAGTTTTGTTGATCTTTTGAAGGAACCAACTTCTGCAGGTTTATTTTTTCTCTCATTTTTATAATTGTTATTTTATTTACCTCTGCTCTAATCTTTATTTTTTCCTTCTGCTTGCTTTGGGGTCTAGTTTGCTTTCCCTAAGTTCCCTAAGTTACCAAGTTAGGTTATCATATGACGAATCTAAGCATGGATGGCTGTCAGCCCCTCTCTTACCACTGCTCTGCTGCCTGTAAGTCTTGGCACATCCCAGGGTGTTTTTCTCATTTATGTCTTTTTCTTCACTGCTTAAGAACATGTTAATTTCCATGTATCAGCGCCTGTGGCTTAAATGGCTAAGGCGCCAGCCACATACACCTGAGCTGGCGGGTTCGAATCCAGCGTGGGCCCACCAAACAACAATGTTGGCTGCAACCAAAAAATAGCCGTTGTGGCGGGTGCCTGTGGTCCCAGCTACTTGGGAGGTGGAGGCAGGAGACTCGCTTGAGCCCAGGAGTTGGAGGTTGCTGTGAGCTGTGACGCTACGGCACTCTACCCAGGGCAACAGCTTGAGGCTCTGTCTCAAAAAGAAAAGAAAAGACACTTTATAAACCCCCTCCAAAAATTAGCAGTAATTCTACAATATAACCAGTGCATATCCTAATTTCTCCCAGAGTGACAAGAAAGCCTTTTACCATTACCTCCAC
>NW_003858222.1:0-1184 GCF_000181295.1 Otolemur garnettii | reverse complement strand
GGTTTGAACCTACCACCCTTGATATATGGGGCGATGTGTCATACATTGAGACCCCACCTCCCTCCCTGCTTCCCTCTCTCTCTGCTTTCCCCTTTCTCCACTCCCCACCGTGTCATTAATTGTCCTCATATCAAAATTGAATACATAGGATTTATGCTCTCCATTCTTGTGATGCTTTACTAAGAATAATGTGCTCCCATCCAGGTTACTACAAAGGATGTAAAGTCTCCATTTCTGATGGCTGAATAGTGTTCCATGGTATACATATACACAGCTTGTTAATCCATTCCTGGGTTGGGGGGCATTTAGGCTGTTTCCACATTTTGGCGATTATAAATTGAGCTGTGATAAACAGTCTATTGCAAGTGTCCTTATGATAAAAGGTTTATTTCCCTTCTGGGTAGATGCCCAGTAATGGGATTGCAGGATCAAATGGGAAGTCTAGCTTGAGTTCCTTGATATTTCTCCATATTTCCTTCCAAAAAGGTTGCATTAGTTTACAGTCCCACCAGCAGTGGAAAAGTGTTCCTTTCTCTCCACATCTACACCAGCATGTGCAGTTTTGAGATTTTGTGCTGTGGGCCATTTTTACTGGGGTTAGATGATATCTCAGGGTGGTTTTGATTTGCATTTCTCTGATAATTAAGGATGATGAGCATTTTTCAAATGTTTGCTAGCCATTCGTCTGTCTTCTTGAGAGAAGATTCTGTTCATCTCTCTTCCCCATTGATCTATGGCAGTGGTTCTCAACCTTCCTAAAGCTGCAGTATATTTTCATTGTTAAAAAGGAGTCATGATCCACAGGTTGAGAACCACTGATCTATGGGATTATTGGCTTTTTTCATGTGGATTAATTTGAGTTCTCTATAGATCCTAGTTATGAAGCTTTTGTCTGATTTGAAATATGCAAACATCCTTTCCCATAGTATAGGTTGTCTATTTGCTTTGGTTGTTGTCTCCTTAGCTGTACAGAAGGTTTTTAGTTTAATTAAGTCCCATTTGTTTATTTTTGTTGTTGTTGTAATTGCCACGGCAGTCTTCTTCATAGTCTTTCCCCAGGCCAATATCTTCCAGTGTTTTTTCTATTCCTTCTTTGAGGATTTTTATCATTTCATGCCTTAAATTTAAGTCCTTTATCCATCTTGAATCAATTTTTGTGAGTGGGGAGAGGTGTGGGTCCAGTT
>NW_003858221.1:0-1184 GCF_000181295.1 Otolemur garnettii | reverse complement strand
GTATCCTGTTCATTGTAGGAAACTTGCCTTTGAAGGTAAAGATAACATCTTGATGAAGGTTTCAAATCAAATGTATAGGGTGGTTGAAAAGGTAGCAGCAGTTTTTTGGGTGTGTATTGCAATGTGCATTAATGCATATATAAAAATGAAACTGTGCAAAAACATTCCTTGCATTCAACCCTGTCACAGAACACTTTCACCTTACTGTTGAAGTTGGGTATTTTGTTTGATGTTCCATAGGCATAAAAGGAGGTTTTATTTTTCAGAGCTTTTGTAACACCGTGTGGTAACGGAAAGCATTCGGTGCCGTTTTGTAGGGAATATCATATGTACTAAATAGTGGGAGGAAAGAATCCTGCATTTGCCATCTGTCTCCACTTCTGATTTCCTACTGGCTTGGAGATGTGTTATAGACCAGGCTTTATTTTATAAAACAAATGTACATTACCCCAAGAACCTAAAATAGTTATAACATTCTTCCCCACTGCAGCAGTTTCCCCATTATACGATTGAGATCTTCTTACCACATGTTTTATTCTTAAGGTTCACATGTGGAATGAGAATGCACACACAAAACTGTGTGCATATAGACTGTGCATGCCCCAACAGCTGAAAACATTCATCCTTTAAGCGAGCACTTATTAAGCATCATGTTGCTGAGCCATCTGTTAGCCTTGGGACAAAAGGTAGGGTGGGGTAGGGAAGTCCTGTCTAAAGAAATAGGAGATGCTGTTCCTGCTATTTGATCATGAAAATTGTTTGTGGAGCCATAGACACCTTCACTATGGTATGAGAATCACATTTTGTTGTAGTACTTAGGTTAAAAATTATGCAGTCCTTAGGGAGGGTTTGCCAACAGGGAGGAGCCATCACTGTTGGGGTGGGAGGGTGAGGTGACCAAGAAAGACTCTCTGTGGAAGGTAAGTGCTCGACCTAGTTGTGGAGGAGAGATTAGCAAGAGTGATGGAAAGGAAAGGAACAGGCTTTGGGGCAGATGGAAAAGAAAGATGGGAAGAAGCGTAAAATGGGAGGAGACAAAGAAGGTGGTAACATTGTGGGGAGAAGAGGAGCCAAGTAGGAAGTAATAGCCAGTGAAATGGAAAAAAGCCATGACAGGGAGGGGGTTTAAATGTTTTTAATTAACCTTCCTTAGCCGTGTAGACCCTGTGGAAAATTCTTTCATA
>NW_003858220.1:0-1184 GCF_000181295.1 Otolemur garnettii | reverse complement strand
CCTGTGGTCTCAGCTACTTGGGAGGTGGAGGCAGGAGACTCTCTTGAGCCCAGGAGTTGGAGGTTGCTGTGAGCTGTGATGCCATAGCACTCTACACAGGGGGACAGCTTGGGGCTCTGTCTCAAAAAAAAAAAAAAAAAAGAAAGAAAATACTAGAAATGAAAAAGAAACCCACACAACAGATATAAAGAAAGCCTTTGACAGGCTTATCAGTAAACTCAACAAACTGAGGAAAGAACTGATGAGCGTGAAGGTGGGGCAAGAGAGACTATAGAAGCTGAGACAAAAAGAGTGAAACGACAGCACAAAATAGCCAACAGCTAACATATGAGTAATTCACATCCTGGGAAACAGGGGAAAAATATACCTGAGGTGCCAAAATAAGGTTCACATTTTAAGACATGGTATCTATATATTACTTTTTGAAGTTGAATTACCTTAGCAATATGCGGTATGGCATTGGCTCAAAAGATGGTGCTTCAAACCCAGCCCCGGCTAAAAAAAAAAAAAAAGATGGTGCTAATCAAATGAATGCTAGTATCACCATTGGAGAGGCACGAACAGGATAGCCTTTTCTCTTAAAATGTGCAAACATTTTCTGGCACCCTCTGTATATACGTAGATACGATAGCCAGTAATTTTACAAAAGTGAGGAAAGCTATTAAACCACAGAGCCAAGAAACCCACAGAATCCAAAAAAGGTTAAGTGTCTAACACACACAATAAACAAGCACATACAAACACAATCTGTCACATTCAAATTCTGAAAAGCAAAGATAAAGAAAAACATTTTGAAGGCATCTGGAGGAAAGAAACATGCTTTCTACAGAGAACCAATATAATAATTATAACATATTTCTCATCAGAAATTATATGACCAGAAGATAACAGCATGATATCTTTAAAATGCTGCCTGGGTGGGGAAGAAGCCGTCACCCAAACTCTATACCTAGCAAAATAATCTTTCAGGCTAGGCGCCTGTGGCTCAAGTGGCTAAGGCGCCAGCCACATACACCTAAGGTGGTGGGTTCAAATCCAGCCCGGGCCCACCAAATAACAATGACGGCTGCAACCAAAAAATAGCCAGGCGTTGTGGTGGGCGCCTGTGGTCCCAGCTACTTGGGAGGCTGAGGCAGGAGACTCTCTTGAGCCCAGGAGTTGGAGGTTGCTGTGAGCGTGATGCC
>NW_003858219.1:0-1184 GCF_000181295.1 Otolemur garnettii | reverse complement strand
GGGACAGCTTGAGGCTCTGTCTCAAAAAAAAAAAAAAAAAAAAACCAGAATATTTTCCAAAAGAGCTGGATCATCTTGTGTGATGTCCTCTAGGAAGTACAGGGAGTGAATAGGCAGCATTTTTGATAGGAGTGAAACCAAGTTCAAAAACAGAAAGAAAGAAATTGGGTTCACTGGCAAATTTTAGCCTAAAGGGAAAGGTCAGATGGGGAGAGAGTGAAACTTCACCTTTCGCAGAGAATGGCAACCTATCGAGACTTTTCCAGATCAAATGGGGGAGGTCATCTCTTCCTTTGCTCTCCTCCCTGGACAACTTCCCCAGGGACTCAGGGTTACAGCAGTGGCACCTGCCAGCTCCTTGGCAATAGATGGCTCTGTCCACCACAGTGACCATTACAAGTCAGAAACATGCTAGTGGGAACAGACTTTAAAGATTGTTAGGTCACCCCTCACTTTATCAGATCAAAGCCTAGAAAATGAAGTGAGTTGTCTAAGAAATGATGCACAGCTAGCTGATGGCATAGCTGGAACTCGTACCCATATCTCCATTCACATTTGATGACAAATAAGATGATTGGACTTGATTTGAAGGTACAGTCCTTTTAGACATGACTCCTTGCATTTCTGTTTCCCTTATTGAGTTTTGAGGGTGTAACTGATGTGCACTTGTCCAGAGAATTTAGAAGACATTTGAAAACGTCTGTTGTAGTAGGTTTTGAATTTCTTGACTGATTAGTATGAGTTACGAAGGTGAATGGTTTCTCATGTCTTTGCTAATTTTCTGGATGCTCTTAAAGGATGTTAATTAACCTGAGGTCTTGTTCACCCATGCTCCATTTCACCTTGTGCCTTCTGATCTTGAAGTAACATGACCTGTCAAGGAGAGAAGTGTAGCATGTAGGTGGGAAGTTTGAGGGCTTTTCTCCTTTTGTATACAAAGGGACACCTGAAGTGGATTGAACCTCAGACATCCCCTGTCTGTTAAAAAACAACAACAGGGGCTCGGCGCCTATAGCTGGAGTTGGAGGTTGCTGTGAGCTGTAATGCCACTGCACTCTACCCAGGGGTACAGCTTGAGGCTCTGCTCAAAAAAAAAAAAAAAGAAGAGGCTCCCACTACCGCGTCAATGGTGCAAACCCTGCTCCCCCATCTCTGCCATTTGGCACCCCTTCCCAACACTGAAT
>NW_003858218.1:0-1184 GCF_000181295.1 Otolemur garnettii | reverse complement strand
ATTCAGTGTTGGGAAGGGGTGCCAAATGGCAGAGATGGGGGAGCAGGGTTTGCACCATTGACGCGGTAGTGGGAGCCTCTTCTTTTTTTTTTTTTTTGAGCAGAGCCTCAAGCTGTACCCCTGGGTAGAGTGCAGTGGCATTACAGCTCACAGCAACCTCCAACTCCAGCTATAGGCGCCGAGCCCCTGTTGTTGTTTTTTAACAGACAGGGGATGTCTGAGGTTCAATCCACTTCAGGTGTCCCTTTGTATACAAAAGGAGAAAAGCCCTCAAACTTCCCACCTACATGCTACACTTCTCTCCTTGACAGGTCATGTTACTTCAAGATCAGAAGGCACAAGGTGAAATGGAGCATGGGTGAACAAGACCTCAGGTTAATTAACATCCTTTAAGAGCATCCAGAAAATTAGCAAAGACATGAGAAACCATTCACCTTCGTAACTCATACTAATCAGTCAAGAAATTCAAAACCTACTACAACAGACGTTTTCAAATGTCTTCTAAATTCTCTGGACAAGTGCACATCAGTTACACCCTCAAAACTCAATAAGGGAAACAGAAATGCAAGGAGTCATGTCTAAAAGGACTGTACCTTCAAATCAAGTCCAATCATCTTATTTGTCATCAAATGTGAATGGAGATATGGGTACGAGTTCCAGCTATGCCATCAGCTAGCTGTGCATCATTTCTTAGACAACTCACTTCATTTTCTAGGCTTTGATCTGATAAAGTGAGGGGTGACCTAACAATCTTTAAAGTCTGTTCCCACTAGCATGTTTCTGACTTGTAATGGTCACTGTGGTGGACAGAGCCATCTATTGCCAAGGAGCTGGCAGGTGCCACTGCTGTAACCCTGAGTCCCTGGGGAAGTTGTCCAGGGAGGAGAGCAAAGGAAGAGATGACCTCCCCCATTTGATCTGGAAAAGTCTCGATAGGTTGCCATTCTCTGCGAAAGGTGAAGTTTCACTCTCTCCCCATCTGACCTTTCCCTTTAGGCTAAAATTTGCCAGTGAACCCAATTTCTTTCTTTCTGTTTTTGAACTTGGTTTCACTCCTATCAAAAATGCTGCCTATTCACTCCCTGTACTTCCTAGAGGACATCACACAAGATGATCCAGCTCTTTTGGAAAATATTCTGGTTTTTTTTTTTTTTTTTTTTTGAGACAGAGCCTCAAGCTGTCCC
>NW_003858217.1:0-1184 GCF_000181295.1 Otolemur garnettii | reverse complement strand
AAAAAGCAGCATGCAGAGTAGTGTACACAGCATGCCTACTGTGTGTATAGCAACAGGGAAGACATTCACCCATCATTAATTACCAAGTACTATTATGTAGCAGGCATTCTGTCAGATGCTCAGGATATGAACAAAACAGACAAAATCACTACCTTCAGAGAGCTTTTACACTAAGAGTGAGAATATCAATAGTATATATGCTAAAGATGTGTAAGTACTATAGGGAATGCCTGAGAGTGTGGAGATCCAGTGAGAAGAGGGCTGGGTTGCAAACCAAGAAGTCAAAGAAGGCCACCTTGAGGCTGGGAAGGACTTTGTGACTCCTTCAACCACTAAAGAATGGTGGGAAAGTCATTACGTGACTTTAGAGGCTAGGTTACAAAAATGCCACGCACTCACTCCACATTCTGTTGGATATCTCACCATCAGAACCCAACCGCCATGCTGTGAGGAAGCCCAAGCAGCTGCTTGGAGTTTGGCCAAGGGCCCAGCTGAGGTTTCAGCCAACAACCAGCATCAACGTCGAGACATGAGAGTGTGTAAGCCCTTGGAAGCCACTATCCCCTCCGTGTCCCATCTCAGCTGGGGATCTGCAGGCTTCATTAGCATAATAAAACGGTTGCTCTTGAACACCACTAAGTTTGGAGTGGTGAGTTATGATAACAGTCTACAAGTGTCTGTGACCTGGTTTTGTCTTTTCTTAGCCCTCATGGACCCCTGGATGACTGAGAGAGCAAATGTAACCCTGTATCACATGGGCAGACCAGATGGGAGAATGCTGTCTTCCAACAAGCAAAGAGTAGTTTACACATCACTCTCTTCTAGGACCTGGTATCAACCTAAAAGGCAGGCAAGGTCATCCTTGGATCCCCAGTGCCCAGCACAGAAACTGGCCCCCACTGAGTGTTTACAAGGGGCCAGGCACTGAGCCGATGGCTCTGGGGCATTATTTTAGTAAATTCACAGAACCACCCAGTGGCAGAGGGAGACTATAGTCACCCCACTTTGCTGATAAGGCAATGAGGCTTTGAGGGGCAACGTGGGTTCGTCTGATGGTTTATCAGCTTGTAAGTGGCAGAGAGAGCTGAAGTCCCAACCCAGAGCTGTCCCAGGGATTCTCATGAATTCATTACGAGGAGACACAGAAGGAAGGATGCCCTACGGGAGGGATGCGTCTCTGTTTG
>NW_003858216.1:0-1184 GCF_000181295.1 Otolemur garnettii | reverse complement strand
CATCTTTGAGAGAATCATATGGTCTTTTTTTTATGTGATGGATTATATTTATAGATTTACGTATATTAAACCAACCTTGAGACCCTGGGATAAAACCCACTTGATCATGGTGTATAATTTGTTTGATGTATTGCTGGATTTTGTTTGCTAGGATCTTACTGAATATTTTTTCATCTATATTCATTAAAGATATTTGTCTATAGTTTTCTTTTTTTGTTGAGTCTTTTCCTGGTTTAGGGATCAGGGTGATATTTGCTTCATAGGATGTGTTGCAAAGTATTCCTTCTTTTTCTATGCTTTGGAAAAGGTTAGGTAATATAGGTACTAGTTCCAGTTTAAAGGTTTGATAGAATTCTGATGTGAAGCCATCTGGTCCTGGACTCTTCTTTTTGGGGAGATTTTGTATAGTTGATTCTATTTCAGTATTTATTATAGGTCTGTTCAATGTTTCCAATTCTTTCTTGGTAAGTCTAGGAAGGTGACATTCTTCCAAGTATTGGTCAATTTTTTTCAGATTTTCATATTTCTGAGAATAGAGTTTTTTGTAGTATTCATTAAGGATTCTTTGAATTTCTGAGGTGTCTGTTGTTATTTTGCCTTTGTCATTTCTAACTGATGATATTAGGGATTTTAATTTTGTATTTTTGGCTAGGTTGGCCAAAGATTTATCAATTTTGTTGAATTTTTCAAAAAAACCCAAGTTTTTATTCATTGATCTTTTGAATAATTCTTTTGTTTTTGATTTCATTTAATTCTGCTCTATTCTACTTATTTCTTTTCTTCTGTTGGGTTTGGGGTTGGAATATTCTACCTTTTCCAGTTGCTTGAGATGTCCCATTAAGTTATTGACATCCTCTTTTTCTGTTCTCTTGAGGAAGGCTTGCAATGCTATAAATTTCCCTTTTAGGACTGCTTTTGCAGTATCCCACAGGTTCTGATAATTTGTGTCTTCATTATTGTTTTGTTTCAAAAATTTGGCAATATCCTTCTTAATCTATCACCCAGCTATCATTCAGCATAAGGTTATTTAGTTTCCATGTCTTTGTATGAGTATACAGATTCCTGTTATTGGCAAATTCAACATTTATTCCATGATGATCCAAGAAAATACAAGGAATAATTTCTATTTTTTTAAATTTGCTGAGGTTAGACTTGTGACCTAAAATGTGATCAATTTTGGAGTA
>NW_003858215.1:0-1184 GCF_000181295.1 Otolemur garnettii | reverse complement strand
TGGTTGCATATGGAGTTATGTGTATGTGATGTGCATTCCCAGATGTAAACAGCCCTGAGAGTTCATTATGTCGTTTGCACTGCTATTCTATTCATCTTACCAGACTCAATTCAGTCATTTCTAGCTAGCAGAGTAGGATTTTTTTCTTTAACAAAAGTAAGTCTGAGTAGCCTTCTCTGAAAAGCATTTTACTTTTCTCATGTTGATATTTAGATTGGTATTAATTGTTTGTGGCTGCACACGCGTGCCCACATGAGTGTGTATGAGCTGAGTCCTGCCGGGCTTGTGTGTTGACTGCTGTCCCATGCTGCACCGTGAGGCCTTGGTCAGTGAGGGCAGCATGTACAATGGACTACACGCTTCCCACTGCCTAGTGACACCGTGGCCACCATAACGTCACAGCACAACAATGGCTCACGTGTTTATGGTGACACAGGTGTAAACAACCATAGGGTGCCCCCGTCATATACAAGTGTGAGACGTGCAGTTTTGTACAGCACATAACACTTGGTAATGACAAGGAATGGCTGTTACCAGCTTATGTATTTACTTAGACTGTAGTTTTTATTGTTACTTTAGAGTGTACTCCTTCTGCTTCTAAAAAGCCTCAGGCAGGCCCTCAGAACTTTTCTAGAAGGTGTTGCTATCACTGGAGGTGATGGCTTCATGTATGTCATTGTAAGACCCTCCATTAGGAGGTGGTGAGACTGATGATCCTGGCCCTGTATGGGCCTGAGCTGATGTGTATTCATTTTCAACAAAATTTTAAGAAGTTAAAAAAAAATTAAGATAGTACAAAACTTAACAGAATAAGGATATAAAGAAAATATTTTTGTACAGTAGTATATTGTGTTTATGTTTTAAACTGTTACTACAAAAGAGTCAGAAAGTTAAAATTAAAAAGTTTATAAAGTAAAAAAAGTTACAATAAGCAACTATGTTGCTGCAGGCTGCTGTGATGTCACAGTTCACAGCAACCTCAGACTCCGAGGCTCCAGCCATCCTCCTTCCTCAGCCTCCTGAGTAGTTCGGACTACTGGTATGTACAATGTCTGACTAATTTTTCTATTTTTAGTAGCTATGGGATCTCACCCTTGCTTAGGCTCGTCTTGAACTCCTGAGCCCATGCAATCCTCCCTCCTTGGCTTCCCAGAGCGCTAGGACAATGGGGGCATGAGCTGCTG
>NW_003858214.1:0-1185 GCF_000181295.1 Otolemur garnettii | reverse complement strand
TCACAACCACTGCTATTAAACAAGGCATGCAGATACAAATATAAGGACATGTAAAAAAAAAAAAAAAGGAATAGGTTACTCACCCTATAAAATACTATATCACAGGACCCCTCCTAGTTTGAGAAATTTACCAGGGATCCTGAGAGAACTGGAAGAAACAAAATTTACTAATTTACTTACCAACTAATGTCACCAAGAAAAATAATGAAAAAAAAAAAGATTTCAGAATGGGTGAATGATAGATATCCTGTTAGTTTATTACCCCTAAAACATCCCCAACCTCCAGGTAACCAGGTGTGGATTAAAGTCCGGAGCCTGAGCCCACTGGAACCATGGTGGAAAGGCCCCTACTTGGTGATCCTGTCCACACCAACAGCAGTGAAGGTGAATGGTGTCCCTGCCTGGATACATCACTTAGGATACATCACTCACGTGTGGAACCAGCCAGCGACAGGGAGTAGACGGTCCGATGACACCCAGAGCATCCCCACCATCTTACCCTGAAAAAACAAACTACAGCCTAGTCATATACCCAGAGCTGACTAGTCTACACATCAGTGTGGGACTGATGACTGATTCTATAAATTGGACTTTTTGAATGTTCACAGAACTATTATTCCTAACAGCCAAAAAGCAGAAACAACTCCAATAGCCATCCACTGACAAGTAGATAAATAAAATGTGTTATAGCCATACAATACAATATTATTCGGCCATAAAAAGAAATGAAGTACCGATAGATACCCCAACACTGAAACATAGATGAACCTCAAAAACATAATGCTTAATGAAGGAAGCCAGCCAGTACAAGGCCACATGCTGTAGACTTCATCTACTACCAAATGTCCAGAATAGGCAAATTCATGGAGACAGAAAGTACATTAATATTTGTCAGAGGATGGAGAAAGGGGTAAATTGGGAGAGACTAACAGGCTAGGAGGTTCTTTCAATGGTGATGGAAACATTCCGGAAAAAACATTTGGAATATATTAAGAGCCACTAAACTGTACACTTTATAATGGTGTATTTTATGTTATATGAATTATATTTCAACTAAAAATAAGGAAAAATAATATAAGCTTTTTGGAAGGAAGTATGGAGAACCCTTAAAGAACTCAAGCTAGACCTCCCATTTGATTCTGATTCTGCAATCCCATTACCGGGCATCTACCCAGGAAAAAAAAA
>NW_003858213.1:0-1185 GCF_000181295.1 Otolemur garnettii | reverse complement strand
TTCAAAGATAATATCGGCAGATTTTAACAAGGATAATGGATAACAAGCCAATATATGAAATAAAAACAATCATTCATTAGACAATGCAACTAAAAATAAATTCTTTACCATATACAGCAAGGAAAAAACATACGATATCTAGGAATAAATCTTAAAAAATAGTTTAAGATCTTTGTGAAAAAGGTTTTAATACTCAGTTGAACATGTTATACAAGAACCACATATGGGCAGACACCCGGGTCTTCTGTTAAAAACATTCACTATAATAAAAATGCTGCTTTTCTTCATCAATGCTAATCAATATTCTCACAGGATCTATGCAAAATTTTACAAATTTAGGGGAGAGCAAAGGGTCAGAAATAGCCTTAAAGAAGAACATTTTCTTTGCAGTAATAAAAATTACCATGAAACTGTAATACTTTTAATAATACACATATGGCATTGGCTCAAGAGTAGAATTCTAGATAAATGGAACAGAGTAGACAGTTAAGAAATGATGACATCGATATATGAAAATCTGGGATAACTTCTGACAGCTAGCAGTGTCGATCAATGGATAAGATGCTGGAATAAATGATGCTGGAATCGTTGTTTACCGGCTTGGGAAATAATGCCAAATTAACTCTGTCTCATTCCAAGAATCAAACGTAAGCTGAGTGGGGTGGCTCAAGCCTGTCATCTTAGCACTCTGGGAGGCTGAGACCGGTGGACTGCTGGAGCTCAGGAATTCCAGACCAGCCTGAACAAGAGTGAGACACCATCTCTACTAAAAATAAAAAATATAACTAGTGGGGTGTTTTGCCCCAGCTACTCAGGAGGCAAGAGAATCAATCACTTGGGCCCAAGAGTTTGAGGGTGCTGTGAGCTGTGATGCCAGGGTGACAGAGTACGGAGTGAGACTTGGTCTCAAAAACAAACAAAGACAAACAAATAAACAGACTAAGACAAAGAATCAAATGTAAATGAATAAAAATATAAATGGGAATAGAAACCTCTCTAATTATTATAGGATAACTTATGACATCAGGTCAGGGAACGGTTTATTAAACAAGAAACAAAGAAGGCAGACGATAGGGTAAAATATATTAAGTCTACTTTATATAAAATGCATTATCGGATTTAAATTACAAACTTCTGATCATCACAAGACACCACAAAGCCCACAAAATATACATTAAGAACCGA
>NW_003858212.1:0-1185 GCF_000181295.1 Otolemur garnettii | reverse complement strand
GAACATTCTCAATGGCTGTTCTGATGTGGATGAAATCAAATCCCAAGAAGATGGCTCTTGGTATCCAAGAAGACTGAAGAAAAAAGCTATGAAAGTACCCAGCCAACTGTGCTCCAAAAAAGAAAGTTCAAGTGTCTTCAGTAAGCCACTTCAGTAAGCCAGTGAGGAAAGTAAGAAGAAAGTGGATGTTACTGACCTGACAATAGAAGGCTCTTCTAATGAAGTGGAAGACCCTCCTGCTAAAAGGAAATGCATCTGTATGTCAGAAACATGAAGCAGTGGAACCAAAGGGTTCTCATCTATCAGCCATCTCCTGCAAGTGTGCCCAATGCAACTTCAGTTGATCCTGTTGCTCTCCGACCTTCATTAACAGACTACTCAGTACCATTCCACCACATGCCAATATCAAGCAGGTTATCAGATTTTCCAGGTTTGCATTTTCTTCCCCTTATTCCAGTTGGTCCTCAGTCTCACCTCACCCTTAACAGTAAGCAGTATGTCTGTCACCACCAGCAACCCCTGTGAAAGCAATGCTCATGTCAGTTCCTCCAGCAGCAGGAAGGAGACAGGGGTCGTAACCTTCAGTCAAGCAACATTTCTGACATCACCTCATTGGACTAAAGACTTGATTCTGGAAATTATTCACAAAACTTCTCTTTCTTGGATTTTGGGTCCATGGGAGCTATTTTTTTGGGGGGGAGGGACAATGACTTTGATATTTATTGACAGTCAAATGGATATTTTTGCTTGCTGAGAGATGAACACGTGTGACTACAGCAAGAACCAAGTGACATGCAAGGTTTTCTCTTACCCCTGCTGTACTGTGAGCATCAGATACATTCAGCAGTAACTGTATCTTCTTGAGAGAGAGATTTCAATTTCATACATTAATGAATGGATCCTACAAATCAGTTAAAGATTTTCTTATAATAAACAGCTGGAGTTTATTATATAAATTATGTAAATATTCAAAAAAGACTAAGAAATAATCAATTGAAGACTTAAATTAACTACAAGGTAGTTATCATCTCTTCAAAAGATATTAAGAGACTAAGCAGTTTGTCAACTATGAGTATTATTTTTAATAATAATACCCATGGATCTAAATTCCAAAGTAGGATTCTGTTATTCCTCCAACAAATGCTTCTTTAGTTTCCATTACTTGCCAGGCACTATGTAAGAAAA
>NW_003858211.1:0-1185 GCF_000181295.1 Otolemur garnettii | reverse complement strand
TGGGGGCCACTGCTATAGAGAACAGGAAAGAGAGAAGTGGTAGATGCCCACATCCCCAGAACCACCATCTGGGAGGGAATTCCTGTGAGTGGACTTTGACAAGTATGGTCAATAAGGACATTCTGCCCAGCATTGAGACGCCCCCCAGGACCAGGAGGCCTGGGCTCCCCACAGCTGGGCTAGCACGGGGCCACTCTGAGAATGGAGGGGAATGAAAGATGCCAGCCAGAACCAGGAGGCCTGGGCTCCTCATGTCAGGCCAGCGTGGGGCTGCTCTGAGAATGGAGGGGAACGGAAGACTCCCCCCAGGACCAGGAGGCCTGGGCTCCTCATGTCGGGCCAGCATGGACCCGCTCTGAGAATGGAGGGGAACGGAAGACTCCCCCCAGGACCAGGAGGCCTGGGCTCCCCATATCTGGGCCAGTGTGGGGCCGCTTTGAGAATGGAGGGGAATGAAAGGTAAAGATCCCCATTCCTCACCATCACTCTGGGCATTCCAAAGTGTCTGGATGTGATTCTTGGATATTTGGTCATCAGCACAAATTAAACACAAGGAATAGGAAGGGAAAAGGGAAGGGAAAAATGTCAATATTTTCCCACACCAACAAAACAAATAGCCCACCTGTCCTGGGCTCTCCTGGCTTCAGTGCCAACAAGCCTGGACATAAGTTGCTGGGGGATTCAGGTCACCTACGAGCGCTGTTTAAACCAAGGATTCATGAGAAGATGAAAGTAATAAACAGAAACAAAACCCGCCCCCAGGATACAAACATTTCAGGGTTAGAGGATGTAAGAACACAGCACAGGGAACGCCAAGGGTGGTGTCCGCGCCGGCTGTGTGGGCAGGCTCAGGTGTGCAACTTAGGGGGCTTCCCGGCCTTTCCCACCCGGTCCAGCCATTCACCTGAGAAGATGCCATCCAAGACCACAACGTACTGTCGTACTTGTCACCTGTCACTGTTGGCAGTGTTACTTGGCACCGTCTTGTTCATTAGTGAAGTGGGCAGATGGGAGAGGTCGGGGAAGGAAGCTGAACTGTCTTTCCGGAGTCTCTAGTTCAGAAGCCCCTACCAAAAGTTCCCGCAAAATCCAACCCGGGAGTCTGGCCCCGGCTGGGACCGAGGCAGAGGATACAGCCGTCCGCAGGCCCCTGGGGGCTGCCAAGGAGTGTCTGGCAGAGGGGCC
>NW_003858210.1:0-1185 GCF_000181295.1 Otolemur garnettii | reverse complement strand
GTTCTTTAGGGGGGAAGGATATTAAACGTGTAAATGAGGCCAAGTGCAGTGGCTCACACCTATAATCCTAGCAGTTGGGAGGCTAAGGTAGGTGGATTGCCTGAGCTCATGGGTTCGAGACCAGCCTGAGCCAGAGCAAGACCTTGTCTCGAAAAAATAGTTAGGCCTGTAGTCCCAGCTACTTGGGAGGCTGAGGCAAAAGAATCACTTGAGCCCAAGAGTTTGAGGTTGCTGTGAGCTATGATACCATGGCACTCTACTAAGGACAACAAAGTGAGATTCTGTTTTAAGAAAAGAAACTTGTGGCTCGGCGCCTATGGCTCAAGTGGCTAATGCGCCAGCCACATACACTTAAGGTGGCGGGTTTGAATCCAACCCGGGCCCGCCAAACAACGATGGCTTGGCTGCAACCAAAAAAAAAAGCCAGGCTTTGTGGCGGGTGCCTGTGGTCCCAGCTACTTGGGAGGCAGAGGCAGAGACTCACTTGAGCCCAGGAGTTGGAGGTTGCTATGAGTTGTGATGCCATGGCACTCTACCCAGGGGGACAGCTTGAGGCTCTATCTCAAAAAAAAAAGAAAGAAAAAAAGAAAGAAAGAAACTTGTAAATGAGAAATGATGTCCAACAGTGGTAAATGCTATAAAGAAAACTGTTGAGGTGGTGCCTATGGCTCAGTGGCGCATATACCCATATACCAAGGCCCCATATACTGGCCCCATATACCAAGGGTGGCGCATTTGAACCCAGCCCCAGCCAAACTGCAACAAAAAATAGCCAGGCCTTGTGACAGGCACCTGTGGTCCCAGCTACTCAGGAGGCTGAGGCAAGACAATTGCTTAGGCTCGGCGCCTGTGGCTCAAGCGGCTAAGGCGCCAGCCACATACACCTAAGGTGGTGGGTTCGAATCCCCAGCCCGGGCCCGCCAAACGACGATGGCTGCAACCAAAAAATGGCCAGGCGTTGTGGCGGGCACCTGTGGTCCCAGCTACTTGGGAGGCCCAGGCAGGAGACTGCTTGAGCCCAGGAGTTGGAGGTTGCTGTGAGTGTGATGCCATGGCACTCTACTCAGGGAGATAGCTTGAGGCTCCGTCTCAAAAAAAAAAAAAAAAATTTACTTTTTAACCAGGGTAATACATAAATATGATTTAAAAAGTAAACAGTGCAACAATAATAAAAAGATCTCAAGA
>NW_003858209.1:0-1185 GCF_000181295.1 Otolemur garnettii | reverse complement strand
GGGTTTGAACCCACCACCCTCAGTATATGGGGCTGGCGCCCTACTTACTGAGCCACAGGTACTGCCCCTAAGCTTGATTTTTATTTTTTAAAAATTTAATTTAATTTTTTATTGTTGGGGATTCATAGAGGGTACAAAGAACCCGGTTGCACTGATTGCATTTGTTGGGCAAAGTCCCTCTTATAATATGTCCTACCTCCAAGGGGTGTGTCACTCACATGACCCTCTACCCCCTCAATCTTTCTCTCTCTTTACTCCTCCACTCCTTCACTCCCCCCCCCCACCATGTACCAGGTCATCAATTGTCCTCATATCAGAACTGAGTGTATTGGATTCTTGTTTCTCCATTCTTGTGATGCTTTATTAAGAAGAATGCATTCCACCTCCATCCAGGTTAATAAAAAGATGTAAAGTCACCATCTTTTATAGTGGCTGATAGTATTTCATGGTATACATACACTACAGCTTGTTAATCCATTCCTGGAATGATGGGCATTAGGTTGTTTCCACAATTTGGCAATTGTAAATTGAGCTGTGATAAATAGTCTAGTACAAATGTCCTTATGATAAAAGGATTTTTTTTCCGTCTGGGTAGATGTCCAGTAATGGGATTGCAGGATCAAATGGGAGATCTAGTTTGAATTCTTTGAGGATTCTCCATACTTCCTCCCAAAAAGGTTGTATTAGTTTGCAGTACTACCAGCAGTGTAAAAGTATTCCCTTCTCTCTACATCCATGCCAGTATCTGCAGCTTTGAGATTTTGTGATGTAGGCCATTGTCCCTGAGGTTAGGTGACAGAAGACTCAGTTTTAGACACTGCTTTTATTCTGTGAAACCTGGGTGGAAGATGTCAAAAAGTACAAGATTTGGACCCAATCTGGCTTTATTGCTATTGGAATGAAAGATTAAACTCCAGACTGTCAACACATATGCAGGAATAAAAGAAAAAAGTAAAAACTCACAAACTCTGCAAGCAGATTTAAATCTGAGGGGGATTTGCAAACCTTATTGCTGATTCAAGTTATTATGATAACATATTTATTACAAAAAGCTCTGAAGAAAATTATGTTAATTCTTTTGTATTCAAATGAATTTTAGATAATTTTACTCAGAAGATTACCAATATCTATGGATTAATTGGAGATAGGCATATTGGTCAGAGACTAAGATTGGCGATTTTTATT
>NW_003858208.1:0-1185 GCF_000181295.1 Otolemur garnettii | reverse complement strand
GCTGGGTGCATCATGGCAGAGATGTGGATCCGCCGCCCTATCATGCAGGGTGGCACGAAGCAACAGCAGCTCGCCCTCATCAGCCCCCTCTGTGGCTCCATCACCCCTGAGATGTGGCCAAAAGTGGACAAGCACGAGCTCTATGGGAAACTGCAACTGGTCAAAGGCCAGGAGCGCAAGGTCAAGAACAGGCTCTACGTGCAAGACCCCCACACACTGGACCTGCTGGATAAGTTGCTCGTGCTGGATCCTGCACAGCGCATCGACAGCGATGATGCCCTCGATGACGACTTCTTCTGGTCTGATCCCATGCCCTCGGACCTCAAGGGCATGCTGTCCGTGTTTGAGTTCCCAGAGCCACCAGGCCAGAAGGGAAGCCACATCTCCCAGCAGTCCACCAACCAGAACCGCAATCCTGTCAGTCTCATCCAGACGGAGTTTGAGCGTGTCTACTGAGGTCTGCTGCTTGGCTGGGGCTGTTTGACTTTTGACTGCTGCTCTTCCAGTGTGCTGAGTGGAGACGATGAGGCATTTGAGCTCTCTCTCGTCTCTTGGGAGGATTTGATGGATCCCTACCCTGGACACTGGGAACAACCGGCCCAGTGGACTGGGTGAAGCGTTGGCTGAAGGGCCCGCCGGGTCAGCACTGGGGCTGCCCAGCTCCTGGCTTTCCGGATGGTGCCCACAGAGTCTCCGCCTACTCAACGACAAGAATGGGGTGGGAGAAGAGGCTGACCCACTGGTGACCCGGTACCAGCTCTCAGCATGAAGAGGGACGGGCGTGAGGTCCCCAGCTCATCCCCAGCCGTTCTCTCAGGGTGAGAAACTGGTGAGGGAGCAGGACCAGCCTCAGGAGTGGGCTGCTCTCTGCCTACACCTCAGGAGCCACGGGGCTGTCCAAAACCCTTCCCGCTTAGTCCTCGGGAGAACCGGAGCGTGTTTATTTTGTTGAGTTGTCCGGAAGCATTGCCAGATGCAGTCAGGTCAGTGACCATTAAAGGGAGACTTTGTCTCCCAGTAAAAACCACACAACACAACACAAAAACGCGAAACAAACCCAACAACAAAGAAAAACACAAACGATCCCCCTCCTCCCACGTCCCCCAAAACAAGAACAACAAAAAGCAGAGTGAGCTTGGTCGGTCAAGGTGTGAGTATTTGCTTTTCTGTATGTGTGTTGGGCGG
>NW_003858207.1:0-1186 GCF_000181295.1 Otolemur garnettii | reverse complement strand
GAGAGCACTTTTTAAGAAGGCACTCCTTTTTTAGAAGGCCAGGATCAGAACCATTTCTGGGGACCCCAGGCCTTCTGGATGCTACTTCTGTTTGCTCGGCTCTCAACCAGAGAAAAGGAGTGAATGCAGATTGCGTTCAGAACCCTGCTAACATTCCCGTCAGCTCCTTTCTTGGAGCCAAGGGGAAAGTTCATATCCCAACAGCCTCTGGCCCATAAACGGGAGGTTGGCAGCTGCATTACACAGTTAGGGGTGGACAGACATGATTATAAAGAAAAATAGGACACAGGTAAGTGGTCCCATTGTTCACCACAGATCTTCTATCCCGGACTATGGCCCCAAAATATTTTACTGGAATTTCTTCTTCAGTAGGTCCTTGGCCTCAGGAATTCAAAGAATGAACCCACAGATCACAGATCAGTGGTAAGATAGGATTTTACTAGTCAGAAAGGAATACAGAAGCAGTAAAGATGCACCAGAGCTTCTGGCAGAGAGGAATACTCAAGTTGGAAGTCTCTCCTGTGGTTGATTTTAATAGTCTTTAAGAGTAAAAATAACATTTGTTATTTAAAAAATTAATTATTAAACAAATAATGTAGAATATGTCAAGACATATACATGTGGATTAGAGTATTTATAAAGAATATTGAGTGATTTACAGGAAAGGAATCTTTTTTTTCCCTGAATTCATTTCTTTAATTATCAAAATGAATTTATATAAACTGAATAGAATTAATCATACTTTGTCCTTGTAATAGCCTTTGCTGTTTTGTCTGCCTTGCTGCTATAGGGGGTTACTTTGGTCTTCCCTGCAACTTTTTGGTTCAAATAAGAATCAGTCTCTTACAATTCTCTTTCTTCTTGCTCAAAATGATGGGCTTATGGGTAAATAGCTAATCAAATTAGGGTCAACCAGAGTTTCTCATTTCTAGTGCTAAAGAACACATCTTTTCCTTTTGTTAAATAGCTATGAGGATATCTCAATCTGTTCCAGCTGCAATAACAAAATACCATAGACAGGGTAATTTAGACGGAGTAATTTACTTCTCATAGCACTGGAGGGTAGGAAGTCCAAGATGAAGATGCTGGCACGTTCAGCTGGGACGGACTCACTCTCTACATCCAAGTACGAAGCCTTGCTGCTTCATCTCCAGAAGAGACAAATGCTGTATCCTCCTACAGTGGA
>NW_003858206.1:0-1186 GCF_000181295.1 Otolemur garnettii | reverse complement strand
ATAGTGTACATATACCACAATTTATTGATCCATTCATGGCCTTTGCCCATATTTTATTCAGGTTATTTGATTTTTTTCCTATTGAGTTGTTGAAGCTTCTTATATGTTCTAGTTTTTAACCCTTTGTCAGAAAGGTAGTTGGCAAATATTTTCTCCCATTCTATGGGTTGTCTCTTCCCTTTGTTGTTTTCTTTGCCGTGTGGAAGATTTTTTAGCTTGATGTGATTTCATTTGTTTAATTTTGCTTTGGTTGCCTGTGTTTTGGGGGCATTACTCAAGAAGTCCTTGCCCAGACCAATGTCCTGAAGCATTTCTTTTATGTTTTCTTTTAGTAGTTTTGTAGCTTTAAGTATCACATTTAAGGCTTTAATCCATTTTGACTTGATTTTTATATATGGTAAGAGATAATGGTCTACTTTTGTTCTTCTGCATGTGTATATCCAGTTTTCCCCATACCATTTATTGAAGAGACTATCCTTTCTCCACTGTATATTCTTTTTAAAAAATTCTTTATTTATTTATTTTTGCAGTTTTTGGCTGAGGCTGGGTTTGATCCCACCCTACCTCTGGTATGTGGGGCCGGGGCCCTACTCCTTTGAGCCACAGGCACCCCCCTCCACTGTATATTCTTGGCACTTTTGTTGAAGATAAGTTCAATATAGATGTATGGATTTATTTCTGGGTTTTCTATCCTTATCCATGGGTCTATGTGGTTTTTTTTTCTTGAGACAGAGCCTCAAGCTGTCACCCTGGGTAGAGTGTTGTGGTGTCACAGCTCACAGCAACCTCCAATTCCTGGGCTCAAACAATTCTCCTGCCTCCACCTCCCAAGTAGCTGGGACTACAGGTGCCTGCCACAATGCCTGGCTATTTTTTGGTTGCAGCCATCATGACTGGTTGGTGGGCCTGGGCTGGATTCAAACCCGCCAGCTCAGGTGTATGTGGCCGGTGTTTTAGCCCCTGATCCATAGGCACTGAGCCGTAGTTTTTTTTTTTTCTTATAGCACTACCATGCTGTTTTGGTTACTGCAGCTCTGTACTATAATTTTAAGTTAGTGAACGTGATTCATTCAGTTTTGTTCTTTTTGCTCAGGATGGCTTTGGCTATTTGTTGTTCCATACAAATTTTAGGATGATTTTTTCTTTTTCCATGAAGAATGTCATTGGTATCTTTTTTTTTTTTTTT
>NW_003858205.1:0-1186 GCF_000181295.1 Otolemur garnettii | reverse complement strand
AGAGTGCAATGGAATCATCACTTACAGCAACCTCAACTCTTGGGCTACTCAGCCCCTTGAGTACCTGAGACTACAGGCATATACCACTAGGCCAGACTAGTTTTTCTATTTTTAGTAGAGACAGGGTCTGGCTCTTGCTCAGGCTGGTCTCGAAATCCAGAGCTCAGGCAATCCACCTGCTTCAGCCTCCCAGAGTGCTAGGATTATAGGTGTGAGCCATCTTACCTGGCCTTGTCTTTGTTCTTTGGATATACCAAATACCACATGTATGCCCCACATTGAAACTCTTCTTTTACAAAATAAATGTTTTAATTTCAGGAATGTGCCTGTGTATTTTTATTTGACTTTGACGTTATTTATCAAAGAACAAAAGACATACAGATTTGGTAACAAGTAGGTTATCAGTAATATTAAAGCAAATAATAGTGGAAATAAATTTAATTATAAAGCCTTACAAATGAAATTGATAATATATTCTGCATGAGTCATCTTAGTTGAAGTCTCTGTGAATCATTGAAACGTATTTATTCCTGGTGGTCATGGAAGACAACCACATCCCACTTCACGTTAAGGTGAGAATTATGAATTAATTCTTTAGTATTCATAATGTTCAAGTACGCAAAGATTGCTTTCCTTAAACTCCAGCGTCTCTGAGTAAATTTTTTAATTAGTTACTATATTCACTCTTACTCTTTTCAGAGAATGTCTTCTCTTATAGACTCAGTATCTTACCCCTTTCTGCTGATTATTCTATGTTCTCATTCACTTGACCGTGCAGCTACCATCTAAGTCATGGCTGAATCTGTCTTTGCTTTTAATGTGGCATTCCTTATTGATTAACTTTTATCAGTCCTCTTGGTTCAGGTTCTCTGAGCCCACTGCCTATAAGCAATTTTAAAGGGGATGTTTTGCATTCTTTACATGCTAACATAACAAAATATATGATATAGTTTTTCCATATACATAATATTGAGTGACTATGTTCACATTATTTCTTTTATATAATTTATATAACTTTTATATCATTTATATACATTTCCAAAAGTTTCTGCTCCTAAATTATTTAATATTTTTTCTCTCTTTTTTTTTTTTATTGAATGGTAACTGTGTACATTGATGCACTTTGGGGGTACAGTGTGGTGTTTTCACACACAATCCATGACATTTCCATCAAACTGGTTAACAT
>NW_003858204.1:0-1186 GCF_000181295.1 Otolemur garnettii | reverse complement strand
CAGGAGTTGGAGGTTGCTGCGAGCAGTGAAGCCATGGCACTCTACCCAGGGGGACAGCTTGAGGCTCTGTCTCAAAAAAAAAAAAAGATACTCACCGCCATAATCACTGAGGAAATTTAAGTTAAACCACAATGAGAAACTACTAGAATGTCTATAATCAAAAAACAAATAATAACAAGTGTGGGCAAGGATGTAGAGAAACTGAGACCCTAACATGTTATTTGTGGGAGTAAAAACTTACACAACTATTCTGGAAAATAGTTTGCTAATTTCTTAAAAACTTAAAAATAAATTCACCATATGACTCAACAATTCTACTCCTAAGAATATACCTAACAGAAATTAAACCCACATAAAGACTTGTACATAAGTGGCATAGAGGAATTATTCATCATACCCAATTCCTGGAAATAAGTCAAGTGTCCATCAACTGATGAACAGATACACAAATGTAATATGTCCCTACACCAGAATACCATGCAGCAATAAAAAGGGGTACTGAGACATACTTCAACATTCATGAATTCAAAAAGCTTATATAAAAAGAATGAAGCCGGACATAAAACATCACTTATTTTATGATCATATTTACATAAAATGCCCAGAAAGGTAAGTCTATAGAAACAGAGAGTAGGTTAGTAGTTGTCTGAAGCCAGGAGTAAGAGAAAACAAATAGGAACAAGGGTTTGTTTTTTTTTTTTTTTTTGAGACGGAGGCCAGGCCCGGGCTGGGGATTCGAACCCACCACCTTAGGTGTATGTGGCTGGCGCCTTAGCCACTTGAGCCACAAGCGCCGAGCCGAACAAGGTTTTTTTGAGATGATAGATATTTTCTAAAATTGGATTGTGATTACATAATTCTATAAATTAATTGGATATTTTGTAAATTAAAACTCATTGAATTGTATGCTTAAAGCAATGAACTTTAGGCTCAGTGCCCATAGCACAGGAGTAGGGTGTCAGTCACATACAGTGAGGCTGGCAGGTTCGAGCCTGGCCTGGGCCTGCTAAACAACAACTGCAAACAAACAAAAAAAGCCAGGTGTTGTGGCAGATGCCTATAGTTCCAGCTATTCAGGAGGCTGAGGCAAAAGAACTGCTTACGCCCAAGGGTTTGAGGTTGCTATGAGCTGTGACGCCACAGCACTCTACCAAGTGAGACTCTGTCACGAAAAAAAAAGAAAGAA
>NW_003858203.1:0-1186 GCF_000181295.1 Otolemur garnettii | reverse complement strand
TTCTTTCTTTTTTTTTCGTGACAGAGTCTCACTTGGTAGAGTGCTGTGGCGTCACAGCTCATAGCAACCTCAAACCCTTGGGCGTAAGCAGTTCTTTTGCCTCAGCCTCCTGAATAGCTGGAACTATAGGCATCTGCCACAACACCTGGCTTTTTTTGTTTGTTTGCAGTTGTTGTTTAGCAGGCCCAGGCCAGGCTCGAACCTGCCAGCCTCACTGTATGTGACTGACACCCTACTCCTGTGCTATGGGCACTGAGCCTAAAGTTCATTGCTTTAAGCATACAATTCAATGAGTTTTAATTTACAAAATATCCAATTAATTTATAGAATTATGTAATCACAATCCAATTTTAGAAAATATCTATCATCTCAAAAAAACCTTGTTCGGCTCGGCGCTTGTGGCTCAAGTGGCTAAGGCGCCAGCCACATACACCTAAGGTGGTGGGTTCGAATCCCCAGCCCGGGCCTGGCCTCCGTCTCAAAAAAAAAAAAAAAAACAAACCCTTGTTCCTATTTGTTTTCTCTTACTCCTGGCTTCAGACAACTACTAACCTACTCTCTGTTTCTATAGACTTACCTTTCTGGGCATTTTATGTAAATATGATCATAAAATAAGTGATGTTTTATGTCCGGCTTCATTCTTTTTATATAAGCTTTTTGAATTCATGAATGTTGAAGTATGTCTCAGTACCCCTTTTTATTGCTGCATGGTATTCTGGTGTAGGGACATATTACATTTGTGTATCTGTTCATCAGTTGATGGACACTTGACTTATTTCCAGGAATTGGGTATGATGAATAATTCCTCTATGCCACTTATGTACAAGTCTTTATGTGGGTTTAATTTCTGTTAGGTATATTCTTAGGAGTAGAATTGTTGAGTCATATGGTGAATTTATTTTTAAGTTTTTAAGAAATTAGCAAACTATTTTCCAGAATAGTTGTGTAAGTTTTTACTCCCACAAATAACATGTTAGGGTCTCAGTTTCTCTACATCCTTGCCCACACTTGTTATTATTTGTTTTTTGATTATAGACATTCTAGTAGTTTCTCATTGTGGTTTAACTTAAATTTCCTCAGTGATTATGGCGGTGAGTATCTTTTTTTTTTTTTGAGACAGAGCCTCAAGCTGTCCCCCTGGGTAGAGTGCCATGGCTTCACTGCTCGCAGCAACCTCCAACTCCTG
>NW_003858202.1:0-1186 GCF_000181295.1 Otolemur garnettii | reverse complement strand
CTAAGTACGTTATTTTTTGTCGATGAGAACAGATTTCTTATGAATTGTGATGAAGACATTGCCAAGTGCTTTGCTTGAAGCTTTGCAGTTTGATGTCAGAATCAGAGAACTCCGCCCTGTGAGGAATATATTTACTCATAACTAAATCAGGAATCTGTCAACAGCATCCACTGCTCCCAGCGGGATCCACGGGAAATTCTGTCCTCCCTTCTTCCTTCTCACTATGGCGGTCACCTGTAAGATTGTGGGTTGGAAAAGAAGGCTTATTAAGGACAGACCAGGATGTTCGTTAGCTGATTTGAAGTGATTTGACCCAGAGGAGGTGTTTTCTGATGACTCCACAGCCCACAGCCTTTCACGGTGTAACCACCTCTCCAGAAATACACTGTGCCTGCCCAAGAGGGAGTCCAAGGCTGCAAAGCTGCGTCTGAGAGCTGGGTCTGCGTGCTTTGGTTTGTCCTAAATCTGTCCGTCAATTGAAGACACCAGTCAGGTTTGAGCTGTTTTGAGACAATTGTTGGATCTGTGAGAACAGTGTTGTTGTTGTTGTTGTTGTTGTTGTTGTTGTTTTTCCAGTTATGAAAACTGTTTCCAGCTCCTCTCCCTTCAACTCACTGGCTCCACCTGTAATTCCTTTCCCAGCACTGTTCCTATCTTAGTAGGCTTAGAAAAATTCTGTTCACTTGTTTTCAAAACAATTAGAGCATAATTATAATATTTACTCATTGAAAAAGACTTGGGAAATACAGGAACCCTTTATAATTATACTAATCAGAGTTATCCACTCAACATTTTTCAGTGTTTCTTTTTCTTAAAATACAGATGAATTTATGCTTTACTAGTATTTTAAGGACTGTGTTTTCCCTACCTGCTATGTGCACACACACACACACATTATTTAGCATTTTCAAAATATTGACTAGATAATAAATTCCATCACTGAATGCAGCATAATTTATTTAATTGATCTCTTATATTTAGACATTGAGGTTGTTATTTTTTCCGGAACTATAAACAGTACTGAAAGATATATTCTTATATTCCTGTGTACTTCACTTTTTATTTCTTAGGATGAAAGGAAATGTGAAATATTTAATTAAAACTTTTTAACAAACCTTGTTAAAATCCTCCCAAATTTAGATGCATTTATACTTATTTTCATTTTTAGATTGAATTTTTTTTAATG
>NW_003858201.1:0-1186 GCF_000181295.1 Otolemur garnettii | reverse complement strand
CTTCTTCATGGCAGACTCAGTGGTCAGGGGGAACTTGATGATGGCATAGTGGTCAAGCTTGTTTCTCCTGGGGGTGCTCTTCCGAGGATATTTGGACTGCCTCCCAAGCCTCAGAGTCTTTGGCCCCTGGAAAGTGGGTGATGTACAGATCTTCTTTTTTGTGTGGCTGTGGATGCCTTTTAGCACTGCCTTCTTGGCCTTCAATGCCTTTGCTTTGGCTGGGAGGGGCAGGAGCTTCCTTCTTCGCTTTCGGCGCCATCTTGTTGCTGAGCCATTTTTTTAAGTTGAGACTGAGTCTCACTATGTTGCCCTCAGTAGAGTGCCATGGCATCACAGTTCACAGCAACCTCAAACTCTTAGGCTCAAGCAATTCTTTCACCTCAGCCTCCCACAGTGTAATCCTGCATTACAAGGATGCTCAGCCATTCGCCTCAAGCTATCCCCCTCGGTAGAGTGCAGTACTGTCACAGCTCACAGCAACCTCAAACTCTTGGGCTCAAGCAATTCTTTCACCTCAGCCACCCAAGTAGCTGGGACTACAGGTGCCCACCACAATGCCCAGCCATTGTTTGGTTGCAGCCATCATTGTTGTTTGGAGGGCCCGGGCTGGGGATTCGAACCCACCACCTTAGGTGTATGTGGCTGGCGCCTTAGCCGCTTGAGCCACAGGCACTGAGCCCTTTCCTCCTTTCTCAAGCCTACCTGCTTATGAAGATATAGCTAACATGTATCCAGCCAGGCATTGTGCAATTTTTTTTTTGAGACAGAGTCTCAAATTGTTGCCCTGGGTAGAGTGTTGTGGTGTCACAGCTCACAGTAACCTCAAACTCTTGGCGAGCCATTTTTTTTTTTTTTTTTATGGTGAAAAGTTATATATTTAGAATTAGCCAGCTGGACTTGGTTTAGATGATCCTAATTTTGTTGGCTACATCTGAAGCATCATAATCAGGAGCCAGTTGAACATATGCCTTCTTCTCGCCATCAGGCCTGATCAGGGTGTTGACCTTGGCCATGTCAATGTCATAAAGCTTCTTCACAGCCTGTTTGATCAGGTGCTTGTTGGTTGAACACAAGTGTGTTGTCATCTTCTGTCTTCTTCATGGCAGACTCAGTGGTCAGGGGGAACTTGATGATGGCATAGTGGTCAAGCTTGTTTCTCCTGGGGGTGCTCTTCCGAGGATATTTG
>NW_003858200.1:0-1187 GCF_000181295.1 Otolemur garnettii | reverse complement strand
GTGATGAGGAGCAGCAGGAAATGAGTGGTGACAAACTGCTCCTTGGTTCCAGCTAAAGCCCAAACACCCTCTTTCTCGCTTTTTCTATGCTTTGCCTCAAGGGAACATGTGTTTTTTTGCCTCCAAAAAGGAATGACTCAGAACAAGTCCCTAGATTCATGGGCCCTTTTTTGTACATTTTTGGGCCACTACCTCCCTTTCCTCTTGTGGTCCTTTTGCTTCCCCAGCGCTCCTCCCCATCCTCTGAGTGGCCAAATGAAGACATGTTTCTTTCTCATGTAATTGTCCTCTGTCATTCTGCAGAGTTATGTGAGATTCACTGGGGACGTTCCTCTTTTGTTTTTCTGTGACCTATCTTAGATATTGTTGCTTTATTCAAACCATCAGAGCAAGACTTTTTAGTACCGAGACACATCTTTTATTTTTTTTAAGCGGGGAAATGTGTATTCTTCTCCCAGAATGAGAAAGCATGTTTTTCTTCTTGTTAGCCTCCTCTATTTTGGCTCAGATTTGACAACATACTTTACAGTTTCTGCTTTGGAATTAGAATAATGCCCTTGTAATTCTTTGTTTCCTTAATAATGAAATGCTTGTTCTAGCCAGGTTTTTTGTGTTGATGTTGTTTGTTTTTGTATGTGTGTATATGCATCACACCCTCATTCAGATACATGGACATGCAGAGATAGTCATATACAGTGAACTAATAATGTGGTGTAAAATTGTGACCTTGACTTCATTTATTCCAAGTCCTACTCGCTGCTCAAATCTTTTTTATTTTACTGGCTTTTCTTTGCCTTTTTAATACTTTGTTTTCTTCATGTCTCTGTCCTTCAATGAACAATTGTCCTCTTCTCTATAATTTTGGGAATTTTTAAACATATAATTCTTGGCCTTCTGCTCCTCTCTTAACTCTGCCCTGTCCATTCTTTCCATCATTTCCCCCTTCTGCCGTCCTTTCTCTCTCCTGGCATCGTCTGTTTCTTCTGCAAGTTCTCTCTCAGCCGTGTCTCTCTTTCCATAGTGTCAGCTATTTCTTCCATGCAAAATACTCTGAACTGTTATTTCTGGGCTTGAACCCTCTGGAGTTGTACATCTGCATGGCAGTGGTTCATTGTCTCCCTGTCCCCTCAAGTCAAACACCTTCAGAAACTGCTCATCACCCTTCTACATTTGTTCCTTAGCTACAC
>NW_003858199.1:0-1187 GCF_000181295.1 Otolemur garnettii | reverse complement strand
GGAGAAGCACAGGAGAAGAGCTTGCTTACTGGCCTCCTAACATCACTCATGGGGCAGGAGCTCTGTGGCAGGGCACTGGATGCTTAGACCTTTGCTCTCTTTAAGATCTTCAGGGTCTAGTGATAAAGCTTCATTTGGGTGCGTGGAGGGGGCGGTGGGGAGGGAGAGTCGAGGAAGGGCCGGTGTGGGCTCCCTTCGCTAGTGATACGGTGGAGGGAGATGAGAATAGGTCCACTTAGTTCTGCAGAAGGAGGCTGGGAGTGGTTAGCAAAGCAGAGGTGGGGTCCAGCAATGGGTGTTTTTAACAAGCCCTCTAGGTGATTCTGATGCAAACTAAGGTTTGAGAAACACCAGAATAATCCAAGGACAAGTGTATGAAACAGCCCCTCTTGGATCTCACCTCTAGGGAGTGTGCGGGGAGGTGGGGTCCACAGAGATGACTGGGTCCACAAGGAGGGACAAGGGACGTGAAGGATGCAACTGTCCCCTCCTGGAACGTACCATTGCGGGTACCGGAAATGAACTCACACCCCATTACGGGTAGTACCACAGGGGAGGAAAGGTTCTATTTTGTAGGAATACAAATACTGTGCATGGAGGGACAATAAAGCCCAGTCCACCCCGCCGTGATCGGGCCCCACCTTTTGACAGAAGTACGGACGACTCCGAGTTGACAGCCACAGCTGATAATCTGTCCTCCTTGTTTCCACCCGGCCACAAGGGGACACTCATTCTCTGACTCCTCCACAGACCCCTCTAGTCCCATTTTTAGACCATGCCTGTCCATTTTATGGATTCGAATAAAGCGGGAGCCTGCAAAGGGGCAGTCGATTGGTTGTGGGAGGGGAAGGTGAGGAATCTAGGAAAGCTGGGGGAGGTTCACCCGGCACTGCCCGCGCTAGTGCTCACAGGCACAGCGGGAGGGACCCCCAAAGCCCGGGCCTGCCCTCCCTCGCAGGCCTTCAGGCGCAGTGGTTGATGGGCGGGAGTTCCTGATGCCGGCCGGGCATTAAGGACTGGAGGACCAGATGAATCTAGTCTAAGGTGACCAGATTTTAACATTGGTAAAGCGGGACACCATTGACCCGGGGGCGGGGGCGGGGCCTGACAAAAATGCAAACTTTGATAAGCAGTTCTCCATAATCACTTCTCAACAATTATTTGTTATTATTACAGTTTAACATTAT
>NW_003858198.1:0-1187 GCF_000181295.1 Otolemur garnettii | reverse complement strand
TGCTCATTCATCCATTTACTGGAAAAAATATGCATATCTCCCATACACCAGACACTGGGGCACATGCTGTGTTGTTTCAGTGAAAAGGCAGAAACTGACACTCTACCATGAGCATCATAGGTTCAGGACGGTGACAGTCACTCACCAATTAGTTATACTCTGAGTTATTTAATTTCAGTTTTATAGTAGCAAAAATGGCAAAGATTTGAGTTTCCATACCAGTATATGAGATTGTGAATGGGGGAAATTTACCAACTCTGGATAGTCAGGGAATGCCTCCCTGAAAAAAAGTAAAATTTAGACCTGGGCCTGAAGGATTGGGGATGACAATCCGAAGCTAGAATAATGAGCAGGCAGAAAAGAAATTTTAGTTTCCTGACTCTTCTTACCCCATACCCCTAACTGATTCATACAGTAAGGCCAAAATCTAATGAAGCCTATGAGCTTTTCTTACTGGTTGCAGCTTTTCATTGCTCATACATGCCACGTGGGAAGGGGAGATGTGATTAAATAGGATGTAGGAAGTCTGCAATGAAGGAGTGAATGAAAGCCTTAGGATCCCCATTTGTATTGGTAGGTTTAAATTGTCATTCCTGCTGGCTGATGTTATGGTTCCCTGGGTAAAGCATTTGCTGAGTAAATGAGGTGAAGAGCATACACCATTGCCTGTGGCCTCTCCACCCATACTGAATGCCTCAGCATGGAGGCCGGTGATTAAAAGGATATGGAAATTTGCTGCTTCCAACCCTGAGAAGGCCCTGTGCAGTAGTTTCCAACACAATGGAGTATATGTTGCCATCTTGTAGAACTGTAATATTGGGAAATATTATCAAGTCCAGGTTGTCTCTATACCATCTCTGAAATGTTTTGTAATTTAATAATCATAGAAAGAGTACTAGTCTATAGAGGAAATATTTTCCAAATGTATTTTGAGACTGACATGAGTTTTTATTCGTAGGTTATTTTTAGTCATTCAAACAAAGGTTGCAATCAAGTAGAACATTAGAGGAGCTGTGCCCTCTTGATGTTCTATTCTCACTCAGGGCACAACTTAGTTTGTGATCATGCATTTAATTAAAATGCAGAAATTAGCCTTGGCATTATCTTGTGTACAATCTAGTTAGAAAATTTGTAAAAAGCTTTATGGGAATTACAAAGTAACCTCTTTAAATGAATGAAATTTAGGA
>NW_003858197.1:0-1187 GCF_000181295.1 Otolemur garnettii | reverse complement strand
ATATATTCTCTTATAATGATTGTACACAGCAACTGAAAGCACCTTCTTAGCAAATGACTGGCCAACAACATACTTGTCGAGGTAGTTGTAAATCTGAAAAATGATTAAGTGTGAGTGATTTACTATGAACTATGATAAACACATACACATTACAAAGTTACATACTGAAAAAACCTGCTTACAGTTTTAAATTTGAGCAAAGACTCTCATTAAAAATGAAATGACAAGGGCATATTATATAGCAATGATTCAGAGGCCCTGAACACTAAATGAACAAAAACACAATTCATTTGTTTTTCTTCTTAATATTGAGTATCAATATACCCTACTGATAGTATGCTAGGTTCTATTCTATAAATAATACAATTGATCCTAATTTTTTTTGCAGTTTTTTTGGCCAGGGCTGGGTTTGAACCCGCCACCTCCGGCATATGGGGCTGGTGCCCTAACCTTTTGAGCCACAGGTGCCGCCCTGATCCTAATTTGTTTTTAAGTTAATATTAAAGTCTCTTATACATGCCACCATGGGTCTAAAAGTATCATGAATATAAATCATTAAAATAAATCCTTCCTACACTCAACTCAATCATATAAATAATATTCTTGATAAAGATAACATATTATAAAACTAACCTTTTCAGAAACAGGCATTATATAAAATCAAAAGCCATTATATAGCTGGCAGTGGCTCACGCCTAAAATCCTAGCACTCTGGAAGACGAAGGCAGGAGGACTGCTTAACCTCAGAAGTTCCAGACCAGCCTGAACAAGAGCAAGACCCAGTCTCTACTAAAAATAGAAAAAATTATCCAGGTATTATGGTGTGCACCTATAGTCCTAGCTACTCGGGAGGCCGAGGCAGGTGGATTGCTTGAGCTCAGGAGTTTGAGACAAGGCAGAGCAAGAGTGAGCATCTCTAAACTAGCTGGGTATTGTGGTAGGCACTTTTAGTCCCAGGAAGATCCCAAGAAAATCACTTGAGCCCAAGAGTTTGAAGTTGCTGTGTTAGCTGTGACTCCAGGGCACTCTACCAAGGGTGACAAAGTTAGACTGTCACACACACATACAAAAAGACTGAGCTAAAAACTATACCTTCTTAGGGGGTGGAGGTGGTTTCTGTTGGAATGCCAATTTTACAGCTTCAGCTGCTGATTCAGGTTCTTTAATTATGCTTTTCTTTGAGTCTG
>NW_003858196.1:0-1187 GCF_000181295.1 Otolemur garnettii | reverse complement strand
AAATTAAAAAACACATATGTGGCTGACATCACATGTCTACTGGACAGCCCTGCCCTTGATTTCGTCCACCTTCAGGAGGTTGCACGGCACCGTAAAGCTCCCAAGCTCCCAAGCCAGGCTGCAGGAAGTTCAGATACTGAGCTCAGATCTTGCCTCTTTACTACACGTGACCTGGAGCTGGGTACTCATGCCTCAGTTTCCTTTTCTCTAATGACAGTGCCTGCCTCATGGCACCAAGCACAGTCCAGAAGCAGCCTCTGCTGCCTCCCTGAGGCCCTCCCCTACACTCGGTTGTGTGAGCTTTCCTTTGGCGCTGAGTGACATGGGCGCCTGTGTAGAAGTCATTTCTCAGGGAGTTGTACTTTAATGACATTTCATGGCCTCTCTGATCTTTCTGCCCATGCTAAGGCATCCTGGAAGGGTTGAGGCCTCTCCTTCCTTAAAGGCTGCAACACTGGTCACAAAATCAGTCTCACACAGGCACCACATTCCACAGATCACAGCAATGCAGTTCTCTCTGGGTAGGTGAGGTGGTTAGGATATGCTTGGTTTATAAGTAAACTTAGTTTTATTTTATTTTTTAATGTTTTAGGAGAAGCTGATAAATCTTGTTTTTATTATTAAATCATAAACACATAGATGATGTATTCATTAATGCATTTATGGGGTACAATATGCTGATTTCATATATAATTAGGAATGCTTACATCACACTGGTTAATGTATACCTCATCTCGTTTACTTAGTTATTGTGTTATGACATTTATACTCTATACTAATAGGTCCAACATGTACCCTTGCATTATGCACCATTTGCGTCATCCCACCATTTACCCTCCCTCGACCTGACCTCCCCCCTTCCTTCCTATCCCCTCCCCCTCCCCCCTTCATCTTGGGCCATAGTTGTGATCTAGTCTTCATATGAAAGTGTGAGTGATTGTATATTGGTTTCATAATAGTACTGAGTACATGGGATACTTTTTCTTCCACTCTTGAGATACTTTACCAAGAAGGATATGTTCCAGCTCCATCCATGTAAACGTAAAGGTAAAGAACTGCCCGAAGATAAAGAGGTAAAGTCTCCTTGTTTTTTTAAGGCTCCATAATATTCCATGGTATACATACACCACAATTTATTTAACCCTGATTCAGAAAAGTACAAACTTCATAAATATATTTGAATTTAT
>NW_003858195.1:0-1187 GCF_000181295.1 Otolemur garnettii | reverse complement strand
GGCAGAGGCAGGAGACTCACTTGAGCCCAGGAGTTGGAGGTTGCTGTGAGCTGTAATGCCACGGCACTCTACCCAGGGGGACAGCTTGAGGCTCTTGTCTCAAAAAAAAAAAAAAAAAAAATCGTTCAAGAATCCAGCCAGGACCTGCAGTGACTGCGGCTTAAGCAACAAAGGTGCCAGCCACATACACCTGAGCTGGTAGATTCGAATCCAGTCCAGGCCTGCCAAACAATTACAGCTGCAACCAAAAAATAGCTGAGTATTACAGCGGTTATTAGTCCCAGCTACTTGTGAGGTGCAGGCAGGAGAATCACTTGAGCCTAGCAGTTGGAGGCTGCTGTGAGCTGTAATGCCATGGCACTCTACCCAGGGCGACAGCTTGAGGCTCTGTCTCAATAAAAAAAAAGAATGGAAGAAAAAATACCCGATCTACTCAGTACTATTATGAAACCAATTTACAATCACACTTTCATATGAACAATAGATCACAACTGTGCCCCTGGATGAAGGGGTGGGGAATAGGTCAGAAGGGGGGAGGTAAGATCCAGGGAGGGTGAATCTTGGGATCACACCTATGGTGCATATTGCAAGGGTACATGTCAGATCTATTAAGTATAGAGTATAAATATCTTAACACAATAATTAAGTAAACGTGATGACATACATATTGACCAGTGCAATGTAAGCGTTCCTAATTGTATATGAAATCAGTACATTGTACCCCATAAATGGATTAACATATACATGATCTATGTGTTTACGATTTAATAAAAATGAAATCAAGTAAAATAATAAAATAGTTCTCCCAGGTATTTCTTACTGCTTTCTGAGTTCCTTGGGGACAGAAATCATTATTGAGTCAGCCTCCACTAAAACAGACCACCACAGCCACTCTGGAGGGTGGCTTGGAACCCCTTACAAGAGGGAGCTTTACTTTTAGGCAGAAACTCACTGCCACTCCTATCCTCTGGGAAAGGGGAGATGGGAGGCATTTTTTAAGAACAAGGAATTGGGCCTTAGTACCTTAGGTGAGAAACCAGTGTGGGCTTTTTCTTTTTTTTTCTTTTTGTTAGAGACAGTCTTACTTTGTGGGTGCTGTAGCATCACAGCTCACAGCAACCTCCAGCTCTTGGGCTTAGGCAATTCTCTTGCCTCAGCCTCCCAAGTAGCTGGGACTACAGGAGCCC
>NW_003858194.1:0-1187 GCF_000181295.1 Otolemur garnettii | reverse complement strand
CTCTGCAGCCTGCAAGGCGCCTCTAAGACACAATCTTATTAGAGCACTTTCTTGCTTAAAATCTCGAAGTGAGATGCCAAACAGGAAAAAAAGTCTCTTCCAGACTGTAGAAAAGTATTTTCCCATCTATTTTATTTACGTATCTGTCCACAGATCTAATCTTTCCTCTTTCCACTTATGCTTGGCTTGTGGTAGGTTGTACTTTTCTTGAAATATCTTTTGGAAGTCACGCTTTTGGGATCTTATGAGAAATAGAAAAGCTTGGATTTATTTTAGTAAGTGGGAGATTAGACCCGAATGTGACTGGCTGGGATGATTATAGGGGTGATTTGAGAAATGGACTGAGGAAGGCAGCTAGACCCAAAGAAACTGGGGACAGCAGGTGGCTCCTGCCATGCCGCTGGGGATCTGAGCCTGGGCAGGGCCTCGGGGAAGGAGATAGTGAGATAACATGTCTGGGGAAAGGTTACCTGTGAACTTACCTGAGTGATTTATCTCATTAGGCCAATTTCATGGCATTACAGCCCCAGTGGACACCTGAGGGGCCCAAGCATAAAGAATCTTTTAGGTTTTGCCTTAAAAGCTAATGTGAGGTGCTTAGCAGAGAAGTGAGTGTGCAGAAAACTCGGGAGACCCACTTGCATTTAACACAGGTGTCACATGAAAGAATATTTCTAAACTATTTGAGCCTCTTCTGGTCACCAGATATTTATACCATTTCCTTGATTTAATTTTTACCGTATTAATTTGGTAAGCAAACATTTTATAATATTTATATTATATAATATAGGAATGAGGGAACTGTAAAAGAAAAACAGTTTTTCTTTCTGCCTTGAAGTCCTGTTTTACGCTGAACGCTGCATGAAGCCTGTGGAAATAAACAAACATGAGATAATCCCTACCCTCCAAGAAAATTGCAAACTTGATGAAGATTTATGATAAGCAAAACAAAATTCTAAAACTTAGTCAATTAAGTAGAAAATGTAGGCCCCCAAACACTTTTCTCTCAAAGGCATATAACCAAAGCATGAAAGAAGGGATATTTAATTTTGTTTTGGTTAATTTATTGGTTACCTGCTAGAAGGAGAGGCCCCCAAACATTCAACAAAAAGAAAGTATTCACGGGAAATATTCAGCATGGGAGCCATGCCTGCCAAGAAACCAAACAACCCACACAGCGCCAGTGA
>NW_003858193.1:0-1187 GCF_000181295.1 Otolemur garnettii | reverse complement strand
GGGCTCCTGTAGTCCCAGCTACTTGGGAGGCTGAGGCAAGAGAATTGCCTAAGCCCAAGAGCTGGAGGTTGCTGTGAGCTGTGATGCTACAGCACCCACAAAGTAAGACTGTCTCTAACAAAAAGAAAAAAAAAGAAAAAGCCCACACTGGTTTCTCACCTAAGGTACTAAGGCCCAATTCCTTGTTCTTAAAAAATGCCTCCCATCTCCCCTTTCCCAGAGGATAGGAGTGGCAGTGAGTTTCTGCCTAAAAGTAAAGCTCCCTCTTGTAAGGGGTTCCAAGCCACCCTCCAGAGTGGCTGTGGTGGTCTGTTTTAGTGGAGGCTGACTCAATAATGATTTCTGTCCCCAAGGAACTCAGAAAGCAGTAAGAAATACCTGGGAGAACTATTTTATTATTTTACTTGATTTCATTTTTATTAAATCGTAAACACATAGATCATGTATATGTTAATCCATTTATGGGGTACAATGTACTGATTTCATATACAATTAGGAACGCTTACATTGCACTGGTCAATATGTATGTCATCACGTTTACTTAATTATTGTGTTAAGATATTTATACTCTATACTTAATAGATCTGACATGTACCCTTGCAATATGCACCATAGGTGTGATCCCAAGATTCACCCTCCCTGGATCTTACCTCCCCCCTTCTGACCTATTCCCCACCCCTTCATCCAGGGGCACAGTTGTGATCTATTGTTCATATGAAAGTGTGATTGTAAATTGGTTTCATAATAGTACTGAGTAGATCGGGTATTTTTTCTTCCATTCTTTTTTTTTATTGAGACAGAGCCTCAAGCTGTCGCCCTGGGTAGAGTGCCATGGCATTACAGCTCACAGCAGCCTCCAACTGCTAGGCTCAAGTGATTCTCCTGCCTGCACCTCACAAGTAGCTGGGACTAATAACCGCTGTAATACTCAGCTATTTTTTGGTTGCAGCTGTAATTGTTTGGCAGGCCTGGACTGGATTCGAATCTACCAGCTCAGGTGTATGTGGCTGGCACCTTTGTTGCTTAAGCCGCAGTCACTGCAGGTCCTGGCTGGATTCTTGAACGATTTTTTTTTTTTTTTTTTTTGAGACAAGAGCCTCAAGCTGTCCCCCTGGGTAGAGTGCCGTGGCATTACAGCTCACAGCAACCTCCAACTCCTGGGCTCAAGTGAGTCTCCTGCCTCTGCC
>NW_003858192.1:0-1187 GCF_000181295.1 Otolemur garnettii | reverse complement strand
GGCATAAGTACATTATGGTGCCAACCCTGTCACATCCTCCTGTATTTGTACGGTGTGTGTGAGATGGGGTTGGCACAATGATGTCAACGCGCCAGGTACTCATATGTGGGCATATCTGCCTGTGGTCAGACTCGCCTGGAGATGGATAGAAGAGCCGTGTCTCTAAGACCATCGGAAATGTGTGTTTTCTGATGGTCTTAGGTGACCCCTGTGAAAGTGTCGTTCAACCCCCAAAGGGGTCATGACCCACAGGTTGAGAACCACCATCCTAAACTTTCTCTCTCTTTGGGTCTCTTTCCCTCCCCATTGCTGTCGGTGGCAACCCCATACTTCCAGCTGATCATGCCCTAAGGCATTAATCTTTTCTTAATTTCTGTCATTCACACTCCACATCCACTTCATTATCAAATTCTATAAAGCAGACCTTCATCTATTACAAAATCCAACCACATCTTACCTAACTCCCACCGCTTCTGTTCAATCCAATATCCACTCTTAACTGAATTATTAATAGCAGCATATGGGATCACCTCCTGCTTGTCTACTCTTTCTTCTTCTTGATTTATTATAAATTTTTAAGTGAATGAATCAATCAGAAGAAACTTCCATCTCATTTTTCTTGTTAAAAATGAATCAGATAATGTCACTCCTCACTTAAAACTTCTGAGGACTTTTTATATCATTCAGAATGAAAGTCATTGTCCTTATAATGATCTATAGAACTGACATGATCAATTTTCTCTCTCTCTCTCTTTTTTTTTTTTTTTGAGATACTCTGTCGCTGTCAGTAGAGTGCCATGGCATCATAGCTTACAACAACCTCAAACTTTTGGGGTCAAGCAATCTTGTCTTAGCCTCCCAAGTAGCTGAGACTACAGACGCCTGCCACAACACCCAGCTATTTTTAGAGATGGGGTCTTGCTTTTGCTCAGGCTGGTCTAGAACTCCTGAGCTCATGGAGTCCACCTGCTTTGACCTCCCACAGTACTAGGATTCCAGGGCCTCTCTCCTTTTCTTTTTGAAGTCTTTCCTGTCCTCTCTAACTCTGCTCCAGCCACATGGGCCAATTTGCTTCTTTATGAATCCGGGACATGTTCTGGCCTCAGGGCTTTGGCACTTGTTGTCTACTGAGCCTGAAATGGTTTTCCTTCAGATAGCGTCATGACTGCCTCCTTCCCCTTATTTGG
>NW_003858191.1:0-1187 GCF_000181295.1 Otolemur garnettii | reverse complement strand
GCAACTCAGCGATTCTAATTCCAAGTATTTAGTCTGTGCAAGGAACTCTATTCATAATAGCCCAAAACCAGAACCAAACTAAATTTCCAACAATACTGATGGATAAGCATATTGCACATACCTCTATGAAACACTGCTTAACAATAAAAAGAACCAACTACTAATATGTGTAACAACCTGAATGAATCTCAAAGGCATTGTGCTAGGCAAAATTCTAGAAAAGGGAAAAATTTTTTAATGACTGAGCAGACCAGTTATTGCTAGGGCCCAAGAATAAGAAAGGGGATTGACCAAGAAGGGCGACAAGAGAATGTTTAGGAGTGATGGAAATTGTAATTGTAATTGTTGTTATGTGAAGGTGTACATTTGTTGAAACTCATAGCACCATACATTAAAAATGGTGAATTTCATTGCATGAAAATTATTCCTCAATAAAGCTAATTTTTAAAAACTAAAATGAGTAACGTAAGCACTAATAAATAATTGAAATTCTCCCTTGCTGGTGGAGGTGGGTATAAAGTGGAACAAGTGCTTGGGTACCAATTTGGCAATCTCTATAAAACTGACAATGTTTGCAGCTTTTGACCCAGCAATTCTACTTTGAATTTGTCTTGAGAGCACCTCAGACATGTGAAAGGTGAGATATGTACAAGAATACATGACCTCTGTGCGTGAAAATAGATCTCAATAACTTGGCCAAGATAAAAAAAGAGATGTTACAAAACAGTTAATACCACATACCATTCTGTAAATGTTGATAAATATTAAACAATATTAAATATGATAATGGATGCATTCTTGTATAGTATACGTGCACAATACGGGTAAGTATCGATAAGGAATATAACTCACAACTTCAGGATTGAGGTCAGAACTTAGGAAGAAAGAGAATGAAGTTGAGGATAAATAAAAGCACACTTGAAGCATATCTATAATGATTATTCTAAAAATGATTTGAATATTTCTGACATAATTTTAACATGTGTTATTTTTAGTGTAGACAGATGAGTGTTTGGGCTCAACGCCCATAGCTAAGTAGTTAAGGTGCCAGCCACATGCACTGGAGCTGGTGAGTTTGAACCCGGTCCAGAAATGCTAAACAACAATGACAACAACAACAAAAAACTAGCCAGACATTGTGGCAGGCACCTGTAGTCCCAGCTACTTGGGAGGCTGAGGCAAGAGAA
>NW_003858190.1:0-1188 GCF_000181295.1 Otolemur garnettii | reverse complement strand
ATTAGGCTACACCACCTCTAGCCCCAGTTAAGAAACCCCCCACCCCTCACCTGTACCAATCCAAATTCTCCTTTACTAGTGAAATCATCAACCACCAATGCAAATCCTCCTTTACTAATGAAATCACCAACCACCAATCAAGAGTGTACTCATAATGGACCCTACCCTTCTTGCTTTCTGTACCCCATAAAAACTTGCTCTACCCCAAGTTCGGGGCTCTTCCTCAGCTTGCATGCCATGAGAGTCCAGGCCCGGGCCTCCCGGGCCTGAATAAAACTCACCTCGTGCCTTTACATCGGAGTGTGTCTCGGATTTGTCTGTTGGGGCCACTTGGAAGAATTTCGGGCATAACAATAGTGACTGTCATGCAATATTAAGTAAACGTGGTGCAAAAGATTTTACCGAAGTCACTAATTCATGAAGGACCCAGACAAATGTTAAAATCCAGCTCAAAAGACAATTTGAAGAACAGATATATACATAGGCAATCTGGAATGTTGAAATGAATTTACAAATAGATACAAAATTAGTTAATATCTGGTAGAGCAAAATATGTAGTGTTTGGGAGTGTCTGCTAGATAGAAATCAATTGTTTCAGATAAAATTTCTAAAACAGGGATCCCTTGGATCACTGTGGACAGGACCAACCTGTAGTGTCATCAGCTTTGTACAACTTCCTTTGTACCTACAGAATTGTCAAATAGTATAATCAACCCAAGACAAATTAAGGGGCACCCTTCTATAGAATCAGGTAATTCCCAGAATGTCTGCTAGACAATCCCCAGGACTCCATCGTCAGGATCCTCAGGAACCTGTTTTGCCACTTTTCAAGTCTTTGGTAATTTTCCTGACAGATGCTTTACAGGGAGAAAATTCAGGTCAACCCTTGTCAATTTGATCAGTTCATTTCTAAAATAGGCTTTCCACTGAGGCCAGTGGCTCATGCCAGTAATCCCAGAAATTCGGGGGGCTGAGGTGGGAGAATCACCTGAGTTGAGGGGTTCAAGGCTGCAGTGAGCTATCATCACCTCATTGTACTCCAGCCTCCGTGACAGAGGAAGACTCTCTCCAGACAATATTTTTTAAAAAATTAAATAAGTGGCTCGGCGCCTATGGCTCAACCGGCTGGGGCGCCAGCCACGTGCACCTGGGGTGGCGGGTTCCAATCCCCGCCGGGCTGCCAAACAA
>NW_003858189.1:0-1188 GCF_000181295.1 Otolemur garnettii | reverse complement strand
CATGGATTTATTCTTATGATGTATTTGAACATTATCATAACAAGGTCCAAGATTTTAAATTTAGAGACAGCTACGTACTTGCTTTCTATTTTAGGATCCTATCAAAGAAACAAAAAAGCACCTCCAAGAAAGCTTTAGGACTGGACTGCTTTTAAATATGTATAGCTCTTGAATTTTATTTGATTTCTCCCTTTTTTCAAAATTATTAAACATTTCTGTTTTCTCCCTTTGCATTAATGCCTTTTTGTCTTAACAGTTCACTGACTTCAGATAAATCAACATTTTTATTTAATATAGGATTTTAATTCAAGTCATTTTTGACATGACTCTCAAAAAACTTAATATGTTTTTCTAAAATATAAACTTTATAGGCTGTGAGGGAGATATTCATTATTTTACCCACCTCCCCTGAAAACATGGGTTAAGAACTTTTAAATTTCAAACACCAGATAAATGATATGCTACTATAAGGCAGGTCATAATACTTTACATTAGAGATTCTTCTAGTAAAAATCTTCTAAAAGCCTGACTCTTAATCTGGAGCACTCAAAGTTTAAATACTGACATCCTTACAAGCAAGCTATGTTTTTTATAAATTATAAAAATGTATATTTCTGTAAATTTAGCTGATATAATTGAAACATATTAGCTTAGGATCCTAGGAAGATTTGTCTGAAGGAATTTTATAAGTTATTTAACAAATATAATCTAAAATCTCACATTTATATGCACAGTGACACTTTCTTCAACTCAGTATATTATTATTGTCATTAATTCCATAAGTATATATGTAAAAGATAGTTTGTATGGGGTAATATTTGTAGTTTTCAGGGTAAAGAATGACCCAGAAAGACAAGAAACTAATATTCTTTTGGGAGAAAATGTTAGCAAATTAATTTTAAAAATTTTAGATCACAATCAAGTCTATAAAGGAACTATAGGGGGTAACAGTACATATAGAAAGCTGACCTGAGAGTAAGGCTCTCCATGAGTAGTGTAAGTTGTTAGAGAAGGCCTCTCTTAGAAAGTACATTTTAGCTCTCTTGAAATTTTAAATTTTCAACTAGCATTTGGCATAAGCTAAAAACATTTTAGTTTAGGAAAAGCCTACAGAAAAAACAAAGTATATAAATGAGAATAATAAAACCCAAAGGAGATAAAGTTTACATAGGAGACACATTTGTGTTA
>NW_003858188.1:0-1188 GCF_000181295.1 Otolemur garnettii | reverse complement strand
AGGCATGATCTTGTCATAATTGCATAACTTGATTAAAAATAGACTAGGAGCAGAATAGCATTCTGAGCAGTCTGTGCTGACCAAAGGGGCATGGCTCCATTCTAATCTGGTTCAGGAACCAGCCATAACAGGAAAACTGCTGGGGCCAGGTTTGCATTCGGTCCTTGACTCGAATGTAGTTCCTCAAACTGGGGGCCCTTGCCTCCCAGGAGGTCGGCTCCCAACACACAGCAACCTCAAACTCTTGGGCTTAAGCGATTCTTTTGCCTCAGCCTCCCAAGTAGCTGGAACTACAGGTGCCCACCACAACACCTGGCTATTTTTTGGTTGTACTTGTCGCTGTTAGCCGGCCCTGGCTGAGCTCAGACCCACCAGCTTTGGTGTATGTGGCTGGCACCCTACTTACTGAGCTGTGGGTGCCAAGCCTAAATTATAGCATTTTTTTGTTTGTTTGTTTTGAGACAGAGCCTCAATCTGTTACCCCAGGTAGAATGCTGTGGCATCACAGCTCACAGCAACCTCCAACTCCTGGGCTCAAGCAATTCTCCTGCCTCAGGCTCCCAAGTAGCTGGGACTACAGGCTCCTGCCACAATGCCTGGCTATTTATTGGTTGCAGCCGTCGTTGTTTGGTGGGCCCAGGCTGGATTCAAATCCGCCAGCTCAGGTGCATGTTGCTGGTGCCTTAGCCGCTTAAATTATAGCATATTAAGTGTATTCTTTATCTTTTCATTCCGATATTTTTGTTTGTTTGTTTTTTAGAGATAGAGTCTTGCTGCATAGCCCAGGTTGCAGTGATGTGTTCATAGTTCACTGCAGCTGTGAACTTCTGAGCTAAAGCAATCCTCCTGTCTCAGCATCTGGAAGACATAGGTTACCACACCTGGCTAATTTATAAGTTTTTCTAGAGATGAGGTCTCGCTAGAAACAGGAGTGGTCTCAAACTTCTGGCCTCTTCTATTTTATCACTATACCACAATTGATTATTTTCTAGTTCATGGACATATTGGTTGCTTCCCCCCCACCTGTGTTTTTTTTTGTGTGTGTGTTTGTTTTTGTTTTTGTTTTTGTTTTTTGAGACAGAGCCTCAAGCTTTCCCCCTGGGTAGAGTGCTATGGCACCACAGCTCACAGCAACCTCCAGCTCTTGGGCTTAGGTGATTCTCTTGCCTCAGCCTCCCAAGTAGCTGG
>NW_003858187.1:0-1188 GCF_000181295.1 Otolemur garnettii | reverse complement strand
ATTTATTGATTGTATTTTCTTTTTAAAGAAAAATTTCATTGCATTTTATTACCATAATATACATGTACAATACAAAGCTGAAATTAAGTAGACCATCTTAAAATATTATTAGTTATCATAAACCATGACTATTCAACATTATCTGTTGTAAAAGCAGCTCATTATGTACTGGTTCGTGGTTCTAACCACTGAGCCAATTTTCATTCCATTAGCAGCTTTGTTTGGTCTTTCATTGGTTGAGATGCACTTTATTGTTAGGACCAAATGAAAGGAAAGCTTATTCAATGACTTGAGCAGCTCAAATGAACGGTGTAGAGTGTAGATCCTGAGTGTTAATTTAACTTGCCTAGTTGATTAGGTCTCACTAAACTCCTCTCTTGATATAGGTGATATAATGGAAAAGTTCAAGAAAGATTTATCTATTTATTAAAAATTATATAGATTCATCTATCCATCCTTCTGTCTGGCACACCTTCCCCGGAGGTTACTTAAGAAATGTACCTCTGTGTCTTGCATATGGTGCTTCATAATCCCTTTAAGAAGAACAAAGAATGAAAAAAAATGGACACCACCAGAATAAAATGTAGACATAGAAATGAGACCGCTTTTCCAAACTGTACCCAAGTGTGTTTCTCACTGTGGAAAACACAGTGGACTAAGGATGTGAATGTTGGTTTCAGAGGTTTGTTTCTGCTACATCCTAGCTGTCCCATCTTGAGGAAAATCATTGAATAGTTTGGAACATCTATTATTCCTGAAGGTCGGAAGGTAATTGCAGCCTCAAAAGGTTGTTGCTAAGATCAAGTGAATGTTTGGAAAACAGTCTGAAACCATAGAATGCTATCTGAATGGGATGGGTTACATCAAGGAAGCCTAATTACTCGGCTGCTTTTCAAAGGACTTGAACTTTTTCTTTCTCTTAGTCAGGAGAAAGAAGCACAAATGCTTAATTTCACTGTTACCTTTGGAAATTGTAAGGACAACATAGTACGTCAGTGAAAATCTAGAAAGCTGGAGAAAGACCTCAGAAAACCCTATGTGATTACCAGAAATAACCGAGGCTTTTTCTCTCCCAGAGAATTTGAGTGAATGAGACTTTGGGCTCTGAAATCCTAGGTCAGCCACGTAGTGGCTGTGTAAGCTTGGGAAAATTGCTTCATTTTTTAGCCTCAATTTTCTCTTTTGTAA
>NW_003858186.1:0-1188 GCF_000181295.1 Otolemur garnettii | reverse complement strand
GCTTCCAGGGAGAGGTGTGGTCTTGGCTCCAAAGCCAGAGGATTGCATCTTAGAGGCTATCACCTAGTTAGAACTGAGTTTAGAATTCTGGGTATAGTTCACCCAGCTGTGGGTTTGCAGTTGCCACGCCATGGGGATTCAGTCATGGTGATACTACTTAGGTAGAAACCACCATCTCAAAATGTAGTTCTCAAGAGTCCCTGTTGAGAAATTTGTTTAAAATGCAGAACCTTAGCCCTAACCCACCCTTATTAAATAAGAATCCCCAAGGGTAAGGTCCATAAGTCTGCTTTTTACATAATCTCCCCTAAGTGAGAAGATGCACACTTCAAGAATAACTCAGGTTTCTTTCCCAAATACTCTAGTCAGCTCCTATCTCCTTAGATGAGTTGGCATTTTATTTATTTATATGGATAATTCTCTTAAATGTGGTGGCAGAAGTGGGAGAAAAGCAAAGAACTTCTCAAAGGGGGTGGAATGTATGCTAAAATGTGGGAGATTGCCTACGAAGCTGTTTCTTCACTCATCTTCCCTCTTCTGTGAGTCTCTCCACTCCCACTTAAAGGATTTCTCATCTTGTTTTGTCTTGTTTTGTTTTAATCTCACAATATTAGGCGGTACATGTTTCATTTAAATATTTTTGTTTTTGTACAAATTGAGTCAAATTATAAGTGTGAACTTCACCCAGATAATGTGACTGATTTGTTTTTAAAAGGGAGTTTCACATTCAATGCCTAGAGGGATTAGGAAGTTATGAAATGAATAAAATGGACTTGGCATAAAAATAAAAGGAGCAAATTCCACGTTAGCTAGCAGTTATCACTGAGTTCATAGTTGGAGAGGCGATAGGGAGTGGTGAGGTATACGGCAAACTGGATGGCACGCACCCTATCTAAACTGGGCTACCCCTACTTAGCGCCAACTGTTACTCTGCAGGAACATGGGCCCTGTGTTAAACATGTTTCCAATTTTTCAAGAAATTTTGGAATTTTATGTGAAATTTCAAAATTTGTATATGTTATGGAATTTCCTAAGAACTGTGATCAGGGTAAGGGTTAACGTGTTATAGGGAATAGAGTGCTCAGCTGCAAGGATGTTGTCCCTTCCCCCCTGCTCTCTCCCCCACAAGTTCACACCCACTTAGTCTTCACACTACTCATGCGCTCACACATCCCTCCAAACTGTGTT
>NW_003858185.1:0-1188 GCF_000181295.1 Otolemur garnettii | reverse complement strand
ATGATGAGCATTTTTTCATATATCTGTAGGTCATTCACCTATCTTCTTTAGAGAAATTTCTCTTCAAGTCCCTTGCCCACCCTGAGATGGGATCGCTTGTTTTTTTCTTGCTAATATATTTGAGTTCTCTATGGATTCTGGTTATTAAACCTTTATTGGAGACATAACTGGAAAATATCTTTTCCAATTCTGAGGGTTGTCTACTTGCTATACTTACTGTGTTCTTGGCTGTGCAGAAGCCTTTTAGTTTGATCAGGTCCCAGTAGTGTATTTTTTATGTTGCTTCAATTGCCCGAGGGGTCCTCCTCATAAAATTTTTGCCCAGGCTGATTTCTTCAAGTGTTTTCCCTACACTTTCTTCTAGTATTTTCATAGTTTCATGTCTTAAGTTTAAATCTTTAATCCAGTGAGGGTCTATCTTAGTTAATGGTGAAAGATCTTCTACAGGTCACCAACCAGTTAACCCAACACCATTTATTAAATAAGGAATGTTTTCCCCACTCAGTGTTTTTAATTGGCTTGTCAAAGATCAGCTAACAATAGGTAGCTGGAGTCATCTCTTGGCTCCCTATTCTGTTCCATACATCTACCTCTCTGTTTTTGTGCCAGTACCATGCTGTTTTGATCACTATCAATTTATACTATAGTCTGAAGTCTGGTAACATAATTCCTCCTGCTTTGTTTTTATTTCTGAGTAATGTCTTGGCTATTCGAGGTTTTTTCAGATTCCATACAAAATGAAGTATTATTTTTTCTAAATCTTGAAAGTATGACACTGGAGCTTTAATAGAGATTGCATTAAAATTATATATTGCTTTGGGTAGTATGGACATTTTAACAATGTTGATTCTTCCCACCCATTAGCATGGTATGATTTTCCATTTGTTAACATTTCCAGCTATTTCTTTTCTTAACGTTTCATAGTTCTCCCTATAGAGATCTTTCATGTCCTTTGCTAGGTAAACTCCCAAATATTTTATCTTCTTTGTTACTACTGGGAACAGAATAGAGTCCTTGACTGTATTTTCAGCTTGGCTACTGTTGGTATATATAAAGGCTACCGATTTATGAGTATTGATTTTGTAACCTGAGACACTGCTGTATTCCTTGATCACTTCTAAGAGTTTAGTAGTAGAATCCCTGATATTTTACAGATATACAATCATATCATCTGCAAAAAATGAAAGT
>NW_003858184.1:0-1188 GCF_000181295.1 Otolemur garnettii | reverse complement strand
CACAGCTCACAGCAACCTCCAACTCCTGGGCTCAAGCGAGTCTCCTGCCTCAGCCTCCCAAGTAGCTGGGACCATAGGCACCCACCACAACGCCCAGCTATTTTTTGGTTGCAGCCATCATTGTTGTTTGGCGGGCCCAGGCTGGATTCGAACCCACCACCTTAGGTGTATGTGGCTGGAGCCTTAGCCACTTGAGCCACAGGTACCAAGCCCTCTTGATTTTTTTTCAAGGTTTTATTTTTAAGCTTTTCCATTTTGCAATCTCTGTAACCAGAAGACAGCAAAACTGTCCTGGTTTTCAAGTTACTGTATTAGTAATTAATGAGGCTCCAAGAACACCATCATTCCAAGGGATTCTTTTTTGTGTGTGTGAGACAGAGTCTCACTCCGTTGCCCTAGGCTATAGGGCCCTGGCTCAGCCCAGCTCATAGCAACTCCATACAATGCCCAGCTAATCTTTCTATTCTGAGTAAAGACAGGTCTCAGTCTTGCTCAAACCAGTCTTGAACTCCTGAGCTTAAGGTATCCTCCTGGCTCAGCCTTGCAAAGTGCTAGGATTACAGGTATGAGTTACCGTGCCAGCCTCCAAGGGATTCTTTTTTTGAGACCCTCTACTCTGTTGCCCTGGGTAGAGTGCTGTGGCATCGTGATAGCTCACGGAAACCTCCATCTATTGGGCTCAAGAGATCCTCTTGCCTCAGCCTTCCCAGTAGTTGGGTCTAAAAGTGCTCAAGGGATTCTTTATCTTAAAAGCTTTAAGAAATGTTCCCGTAGCTATTTAAGAATTACAATTAATTCTTAAACATTGGAAAGTGATGTTTGGAAAAGAATGGCAATGCAGCCATGTCTGGGATGCCCTGAGTTACAGCATATTCTGCAGTGGGCATTCAGCTGGGAAATGGGCGAGGAAATCCAAGTGGAATCCAAGTGCAGACTCACACGACTGCAGCGGAAAAGACAAACATGCAGGAAAATTGCAAAACTAAAATGGATAGAAATTTGATATCTGATTGAACAGAGGGAAGCTTGAGATTGAAGGAGAAAGGAATTAGGATGTCTTCAAGGCGTTGAGAAGGAGGATACAGTGGATAGTTTGTGCCCTGCCCACTTCCCAGCCGCGTACCATTGCATCAGTCTCCCAACTGCTGTGGGTTCTCTTTGCTAAGATCCACAGTTACAGTCGTGTCT
>NW_003858183.1:0-1188 GCF_000181295.1 Otolemur garnettii | reverse complement strand
AGCAACCTCAAACTCTTGAACTCAAGCAATCTTCTTGCCTCAGATTTTCTATTTTTAGTAGAGATGGGGTCTCGCTTTTGCTCAGGCTGGTCTTGAACTCGTGATCTCAAGCAATCCATCCACCTTGGCCTCCCAGAGTGCTAGGATTATAGGCATGAGCCATCACGCCTATTTTAAATGTCTGGATTTTATGATTGTTCCTTGTCAAAAATCTAGGAACTGTGGTGGATTTGTTGTTAGTTTTTATTTAGTTTTTGGTGTTCTCCTAATATTGACCTTAGTGGGGATATAGGTAGATTCCTGAACCTCTTTTATTTTTTTTAATTTTTTTTTTTTTTTTGAGACAGAGTTTTACTATGTCACCCTTGGTAGAGTGCCGTAGCATCACAGCTCACAGCAACCTCAAACTCTTGGGCTTGAGCCGCTCTTGCCTCAGCCTCCCAAATAGCTGAGACAGGCATGCGCCACAACACCCAGCTACTTTTTTTAATTGTCGTTGTCATTATTGCTTGGCAGACTGGGGCCGGGTTCGAACCCACCAGCCCCTGTGTATGTGGCCAGCACCCTGGCCACTGAGCTACAGGTGCCAAGCCTCCTGTTCCTCTTTAAATGTTTGTGGAACAACAGCTCAATTTCTCCCACTCTTCTCCATGAATACATTGTAGTCTTGAGCTCCTTGGTTCCATCACAAGTTGAATGAGAGCTTGCCCCTGAACTAAATCTAATCCAGTTCTTATGAACATTTAAGGTCCTTGGATTTTTCAGTTGGGTAATTACAGTATCCTTAGGAGTAGTTTTAGGTTTTTTAGATTGCTCACAGCAGCCCTGGGATTACTAGAACACAGTGCCCCATGTAACCCAGGATATACTGTAGATGGATGGCCCATTCTGCCTTGCTGTACCAAGTTTTGAAATTCTCATGAAACTTAAGTATTTCAGAGCTTCCTTTATTACTCACTCCAGGTGGATTCTTGTGGATTTTTTTGTTTTCAAGGTCAATGGCAATATTCAAGCCTAGGAAATTCTTTTTTATTTTTTGAGATAGAGTCTCAAGCTATCGCCCTGGGTAGAGTGCTGTGGTGTCACAGCTCACAGCAACCTCAAACTCTTGAACTCAAGCAATCTTCTTGCCTCAGATTTTCTATTTTTAGTAGAGATGGGGTCTCGCTTTTGCTCAGGCTGGTCTTG
>NW_003858182.1:0-1188 GCF_000181295.1 Otolemur garnettii | reverse complement strand
AGACACGACTGTAACTGTGGATCTTAGCAAAGAGAACCCACAGCAGTTGGGAGACTGATGCAATGGTACGCGGCTGGGAAGTGGGCAGGGCACAAACTATCCACTGTATCCTCCTTCTCAACGCCTTGAAGACATCCTAATTCCTTTCTCCTTCAATCTCAAGCTTCCCTCTGTTCAATCAGATATCAAATTTCTATCCATTTTAGTTTTGCAATTTTCCTGCATGTTTGTCTTTTCCGCTGCAGTCGTGTGAGTCTGCACTTGGATTCCACTTGGATTTCCTCGCCCATTTCCCAGCTGAATGCCCACTGCAGAATATGCTGTAACTCAGGGCATCCCAGACATGGCTGCATTGCCATTCTTTTCCAAACATCACTTTCCAATGTTTAAGAATTAATTGTAATTCTTAAATAGCTACGGGAACATTTCTTAAAGCTTTTAAGATAAAGAATCCCTTGAGCACTTTTAGACCCAACTACTGGGAAGGCTGAGGCAAGAGGATCTCTTGAGCCCAATAGATGGAGGTTTCCGTGAGCTATCACGATGCCACAGCACTCTACCCAGGGCAACAGAGTAGAGGGTCTCAAAAAAAGAATCCCTTGGAGGCTGGCACGGTAACTCATACCTGTAATCCTAGCACTTTGCAAGGCTGAGCCAGGAGGATACCTTAAGCTCAGGAGTTCAAGACTGGTTTGAGCAAGACTGAGACCTGTCTTTACTCAGAATAGAAAGATTAGCTGGGCATTGTATGGAGTTGCTATGAGCTGGGCTGAGCCAGGGCCCTATAGCCTAGGGCAACGGAGTGAGACTCTGTCTCACACACACAAAAAAGAATCCCTTGGAATGATGGTGTTCTTGGAGCCTCATTAATTACTAATACAGTAACTTGAAAACCAGGACAGTTTTGCTGTCTTCTGGTTACAGAGATTGCAAAATGGAAAAGCTTAAAAATAAAACCTTGAAAAAAAATCAAGAGGGCTTGGTACCTGTGGCTCAAGTGGCTAAGGCTCCAGCCACATACACCTAAGGTGGTGGGTTCGAATCCAGCCTGGGCCCGCCAAACAACAATGATGGCTGCAACCAAAAAATAGCTGGGCGTTGTGGTGGGTGCCTATGGTCCCAGCTACTTGGGAGGCTGAGGCAGGAGACTCGCTTGAGCCCAGGAGTTGGAGGTTGCTGTGAGCTGTG
>NW_003858181.1:0-1189 GCF_000181295.1 Otolemur garnettii | reverse complement strand
CCAGGCTGGGGATTTGAACCCGCCACCTTAGGTGTACATGGCTGGCGCCTTAGCCGGTTGAGCTATAGGCACTGAGCCCTCCCTTCTTCCTTATGGGCAGTCCCCGCAGTCCCTAACAGCAGGGAGCAGCCAAAGAGACACCATGCCCATCACCCCCACCTCCCTGTAATAGACAAGAAGGACTGGGATGATAGAATTGATGTGCTGACCCGCCCAGGAAGGATCAAGTGCATGTCCCAAGAATTTCCTACTGTTTATATTATTCATTTGCTCACCCACTCTGATTCTTTTACACTGACCATTATTCTCACCCAGTGACACGACTCTCTGACTGCCCTTGGGTTATGTATAGCCCCAGAAAAAATACAAAGTGTTCCCCCTTTTCCTATTTGGGTCACCTCATTGAAAATCATTAGATACCCCCTCAAAAACTCCAGATTCATACTGATAAATCGATGCCAAAACAGGTTTTAACTCCATATTATGGAATACTGGCCACCCTTATTCTTGAAGTATGGCATCACCTCTGACAACTTACAAGAAATGATCCCAATTTCATTTTGGTTAATCTCCACACTCTTAAACGTCAACTTAATAATTTAAAGAAGGGGCTTGGTGCCTGTACCTCAGCAGCTAGGGTGCCAGCCACATACAGCAGAGCTGGCAGGTTCAAACCCAGCCTGGGCCTGCTAAACTACAATGACAACTACAACCAAAAAATAGCCAGGCATTGTGGCTGGTGCCTATAGTCCCAGCTACCTGGGAGGCTGAGGCAAGAGAATTGTTTAAGTCCAAGAGTTTGAGGTTGCTGTGAGCTGTGATGCCACATCACTCTACCAAGGGCAACAAAGTGAGACTCTATCTCAAAAAAAAAAAAATGGTAATTCAGCTTGTCAATCTGCTCTCTGTCCATTAGGAAGAAAGATCTTTCTGATTATATCAGAGTTTGTGCTGACATAGGAACTTCTTATATCAAAGATTTAACTATGGCCTCAACTTTAAAAGATACAGGCTTTGGCACCTATACCTGGAAATATCACCATTTAAACCACCCAATAGTCAACATCAAAGCACCACCCTCCCTTCTTCCTTTTTTTTGAGACAGAGCCTCAAGCTGTCCCCCTGGGTAGAGTGCTGTGGCATTACAGCTCACAGCAACCTCCAACTCCTGGGCTCAAGCGAGTCTCCT
>NW_003858180.1:0-1189 GCF_000181295.1 Otolemur garnettii | reverse complement strand
TCCTACCAAGAAAAATAAACCTAAGTATTTTAATGAGACTTGTTGTTTTAAACAATGTGACATCATTTCTAAATTTTATATAGTAGAGTTTTATAGACTATTTCCTGTTTAAAAGATACTTTCAAAGCATTACATCCCAAACAAAATCTATTGACATTGGAAGGATCAAAGATCCCTGGCACCCCAAAGTTTAGCCAAACTATAGTGAGTACAGGGCACTGTTCCCATAAAGATTTGCTGAAAATTCACTAATATGAGGTCGATTAATTAATAAGAGGAAAAAAATCACAAACTTACGTACAAGAACCTAAGCCTTCAGAATGAACACTCACAGACACCAGGGGAATTGCTTATTTTTGTTTTGTTTTGTTTTTTGTTTTTAAAGACAGAGTCTCACTTTGCTGCCCTCAAGCTGAGCCATGGTGTCACAGCTCACAGCAACCTCCAGCTCTTGGCCTTAGGTGATTCTCTTGCCTCAGCCTCCCAAGTAGCTGAGACTACAGGCACCCACCACAATGCTCAGGGTCAACAAAGTATGGGCAGCTGCGTAGAAATATGATCGGACAAAAAGTGTTTGATCTAATGCTAAGAGCCTGGGTGGGGGAACCTAGGAAGGCCTTTCTGTCTCGATTCTGTCTGGCCTCTCTGAGTATGGGGCAGGGCTCTTTTCAGAATGGGGGTTTTACAGCAAACAAGACAGGTCAGATCATTATTTTATGGACAGTTTTACATGAAACAATATTAGGTTTTATGGTTCGCTTTCAGAAAAGGAGGATCTGGATTTTATGATCTATCTTAGGGAAGAGGGATTCTGATTTCTACGGCTAGCTTCAGGGAAGCATTAGAACAAGGGCAGAAGGCAAGGCCAGGTCGGAGAAATTTTGCTTCTCAGGCCTTTCTTTTAGGGTCGCTTTCTGAACTCCATCAGCATGGTGTCACTGGACTGTAGCCTGAAAAATCCCCCGGTACCAATCCTTAGTACCTCAAACAGTGTCAAGGTTGTAACATTTTCTTTCTTACATGAGGATTAAGATTAAGCTATGTTAAAAAAAAGAAACAATCTACAATCTAAGCAGTTTTGAAGCCAGAAAAGCGGCCTGCAGGATGGAATCTGAGAAGCTGAGCTGAAGCAGTACAGCCCATCTAGTCTGCTCAGCCTTCCCCGTACACCTGCCGGGATTCTCTAGGT
>NW_003858179.1:0-1189 GCF_000181295.1 Otolemur garnettii | reverse complement strand
AGGCAACCTGAGGACAATTAGGAATTTAATGAGAAATACCTCTTGCCAATTATAGGAAACCAGGCACACCTCAGGGCAATTAGCAACACCTGTGGCCAATTAAGGCAAAGCAGGCCCACCTGAGGGCAATTAGGAATTCAATTAGATACACCTGTTGCCAATTAAGGGAAAGCAGGGCCCCCCAATAGCAATTAGGAATTGAATTAGAAACACCTGGGGCCAATTAAGGGATAGAAGGCCCTCCTGAGGGCAAGAGGAATTCAATTAGACACCCCTGTGGCCAATTAAGAAAAAGCAGGCAGACTGAGGGCAATTGGGAATTCAATTAGAAAGACCTGTGGCCAATATAGAGAAAAAGGCCCACCTGAGGGCAATTAAGAATTCAATGAGAAATACCTGTGGCCAATTAAAGGAAACCAGGCACACCAGAGGGCAATTAGCAACACCTGAGGGCAACTAAGGCAAAGCAGGCCCACCTGATGGCAATTAGGAATTCAATTACACACACCTGTGGCTAAATAAGGAAAAGCAGGGCCAACCAAGGGCAATTAGGAATTCAATTAGTAACACCTGGGGCCAATTAAGGGATAGAAGGCCCTCCTGAGGGTATTTGGGAATTCAATTAGACACACCTGTGGCCAATTAAGAAAAAGCAGGAAACCTGAGGGCAATTAGGAATTCAATTAGAAACACCTGTGGCCAATTAAGAGAAATCAGGCCCACCTGAGGGCAATTAAGAATTCAATTAGAAACACTTGTTGCCAATTAAGAAAAAGCACGCCACCTGAGGACAATCAGGAAGATAATTAGAAATACCTGTGGCCAATTAAGGAAACCAGGCACACCAGAGGGCAATTAGCAACACCTGAGGACAATTAAGGCAAAGCAGGGCCACCTGAGGGCAATTAGGAATTCAATTAGACACACCTGTGGTTAATTAAGGAAAAGCAGGAATCCCAAGGGCAATTAGGAATTCAAATAGAAACACCTGGGACGAATTAAGGGATAGAAGGCCCTCCTGAGGGCAATTAGGAATTCAATTAGACACACCTGTGGCCAATTAAGAAAAAGTAGGCAACCTGAGGGCAATTAGGAATTCAATTAAAAACACCTGTGGCCAATATAGAGAAATCAGGCCCACCTGAGGGCAATTAAGAATTCAACTAGAAACACCTGTGGCCAATTAAGA
>NW_003858178.1:0-1189 GCF_000181295.1 Otolemur garnettii | reverse complement strand
ATTTAGACCTTATGTAACTTTGTTCTGTAATGTTAGTTTATAAAACAGTATTTGATTTTATATCACGTTATATAACCAACATATTCATTTTTAGTTTGATTTCTTATTTTGAAGAAACCAAACTAAATTCTTAGTTTGTTATATAAAATATATCTGTAGAAATGTGTATATAAGACATGAAACACCTGAGAACCTACACATGTATCAAGCACTGCAGTATTATAGACACTTGACACTTTCCTCCTTCAGTATTCTACGTCCCTGTCACAATCCCATCCAGAAGTGTCACCACTGTGACTTGTTTATTTGCCTTTTGGTTTATAGTTTCATCACATTTATCTTCACAAAATATATTGTTGTTTTAATTAGTTTTCATTTTTTAAACAGTACTATATGATATTTCATGGATTTTTCACTCATTTACTTGTTGCTCACTAACTTTTGTTAGTCTGCCTTTCATCTTCTTATTTAGTTCAAAGTTAGTAAATTTCTATTTTTTCCTAAAATTTTATCTCTAAAGTCCTTGGGAGTCTAAGTCTGTGGTTGCTTCCCTCAACTCATATGTACACACAAATTTTCACTGAGAGAGAAGAGAATGGTGTTATTTCACGGAGTTCACTATTTGGCAATGTGTATTTTGTGTAAACATAAAGCCTATTTTAATGATGTTTCCTTCCAGAGAGAATATTCATTTTCTTTAGCTAGGATCAAGGATGTGCTAGCATATGGGGTCCTCCCTGGCCCATGGTCTTGCCTTTCAACTGCAGTACTCATAATTATAATTGTTCATCCTCCATCCCACAGAGATACAGAGATTCCTGCATCCCCCAAAAGCTTAGAGCTGTTTTCAGCCACTCGTAGTATCCTACAGTGGTCTGCAGGCCCCTGAAATACATGAGATTTATATTTCATGCTAAATTGTTTTTTACTATAAGTAAGCATGTAAAATATCTCATCTGGAAATGCGCTAGAAACAAGTACTATAACCTGGTTATGGTATTTTTATCTGGTTATTTTTTATTACACATATGTAACACTAGAAATTATTTTTTTTAGCAAGTAAGCATTTTCACATAAACAAAGAACAATGGACAGGAAATCATGGAATTTTAAAGAATTTTCTCTTATTTCACACTTATTGACATTCATTTCAAAATTTATTATAAAACTTTATATCAATCAAATGCAT
>NW_003858177.1:0-1189 GCF_000181295.1 Otolemur garnettii | reverse complement strand
TTTTCTCTGAAGCTACCGTGAAGGGAATTGTGTCCTTGATGTGCTTCTTACCTTCGTTGTTATTATGCCCTCCAAGTATTGACTCAGGGTCTTCTGTGGAATTCCTGTCTTCCTAAATGTGTAAAACCAGACTGTAGCCCAGCTACTGAGGACACATTTTCTCAGCACCTATGGAGGCCATGTGCTCCAGGTTGGTCATGCGCATTTGGCTTAGAATAAACTTATTTAAATGATTTCAGAGTTTGGATCTTCTGTTAACACCACTATAGACGCTTACACAGAGAGTGATTTCACCTGTGCAACAAGCCAAGAAGCAGGTGGATTGAAACTTTGAAACTGACAGATAGGGTGGTGCTTGTGGCTCAAGGAGTAGGGTGCCAGCTCCACATGCTAGAGGTGGTGGGTTCAAACCCAGCCCTGGCCAAAAGAAACTGACAGGTAAACAACGCTGTCAGTGATAGAGGTTCTTGTGGTTTTTCTGTCTTCAGTATGTAGGTCTTTGTTCCCCTGCTGGTCACCTGGAGTATTGTATCTCTGGACTTTATGTCTACATTCTAGGCAAGAAAAATGAAAAAGGTGTAAGGGAGAAGAGGTGAGTGGGTTTCTATGGTGATTTTTTAAAAAGGCCTTTATTAACAGGTGCAATGTGTTTACTTTTTTGAAAAACATTGACTCCTAGGCCAGCACTGTGGCTCACCCCCGGAATCCTAGCACTTTGGGAGGCCAAGGAAGGAGGACTGCTTGAGGCCAGCAGTCTGAGGTTGTAGTGAGCTGTGATGACCCCACAGAACTCTACCAGTGATGACAGAGCGAGATTCCATTTAAAAAATTTCAAATTACAGACTTTTATTACAAATAAAAAATGAAGTTCTTAACCTCAATTTGATCAGATAATGAAACAATTTTAAAATCTTTAAACCAAGAAAAGACAACTTTAGGTAGAAATAATTAAAACCACAGAGGGCAAGCACATAAGGTCCTCAGCTCCAGACTTTTGTTCATTTCTTTTTGCTGGAATTTCATATTCTTCTCTTCTTGCTAGTTGACTGAGTCGGATGATAGAGGCAAACCTATAAACTAGCATTTTACTCAGCCCAGCACTGCTCTCAGCTCCTCCGCCTGGGGAGGGGAGAATTCTCAGCTGGCAGATGGGCTGCTTTTGTCTCTTCACCATCTTGTGGTTTAGAGT
>NW_003858176.1:0-1189 GCF_000181295.1 Otolemur garnettii | reverse complement strand
CCGGGCTGGGGATTCGAACCCGCCACCTTAGGTGTACATGGCTGGCGCCTTAGCCGGTTGAGCTATAGGCGCCGAGCCGAAAAGATTTCTTATTAGGACTTTTATAGGTTAAGAAGGACAGCTGTGTGATCTTTGCAGAATGGATCCTAACATTCCTCTATGAAGTAGGCACCACGTAATGACTGCTGTCTGGTTCATTTTTGCCTCACCAGGATCCTTAGTTCTAAGAAAGTAGAGCTGAGAGTTGATGGCTGGCTGGTGCCTCTGAAACTTCACAAAATATCTGTGCTAATCTCCTGTCAGTGTCAGGAGCCAACAAGTTTTCTTCATTTGAGGCAGTTGGTTTCTGTCACTTGCAGCGAAAAGAGCCCTAAGACATTGCCGAGGATGTGCCCATGGTTACACCATTCTCTGCTCTGAAATCCAAGCAGATCTTAACCCCAAACTCTGCAAGTTCTCACCCTTTTTCTCCAGAGTCGGCAGATCACCTGCACTGTCTCTGCAAAGGTGGATCTCATTACCTCCCTCTGCTCTGCCTTCCTGGGACACTGCCTCTGCCATGTGGGTGGAGAATGATTCATCCCTGGTCTCTGACACATTTTTCCCCATTAGAAACCCACAGAAAAGAAAGCCAGAGAACAATCCCCTTCTATTCCCCTTGATAGAGCTCCATGAGGCGCCCACGTGGGAGGGGCTTCCCTGGAGGGAGTGGGGTTGCTCTAGGGGGGCCCATGGGTTAAAAAATAGGACTGAGGCAAGATAAAACCTAGGACGCCAAGTTAAGCTTGAACATCAGATAAACCAAACCTACTTTTGCAGCCTAACTATGTCCCTATGATGTTAATTTTATTTATTTATTTATTTATTGAGATGGAGCCTCAAGCTGTCCCCCTGGGTAGAGTGCTGTGGCATCACTCACAGCAATCTCCAACTTCTGGGCTCAAGCGAGTCTCCTGCCTCTGCCTCCCAAGTAGCTGGGACCACAGGCACCCGCCACAACGCCTGGCCATTTTTTGGTTGCAGCCATCATTGTTGTTTGGCGGGCCCGGGCTGTGGATTAAAACCCGCCACCTTAGGTGTATGTGGCTGGCGCCTTAGCCGCTTGAGCCACAGGCGCAGGCGCCGAGCCAAGAGAATCTATTAAGCCCAAGTGTTGGAGGTTGTTATGATGCCATGGCACTCTACCAAG
>NW_003858175.1:0-1189 GCF_000181295.1 Otolemur garnettii | reverse complement strand
CTTGGTAGAGTGCCATGGCATCATAACAACCTCCAACACTTGGGCTTAATAGATTCTCTTGGCTCGGCGCCTGCGCCTGTGGCTCAAGCGGCTAAGGCGCCAGCCACATACACCTAAGGTGGCGGGTTTTAATCCACAGCCCGGGCCCGCCAAACAACAATGATGGCTGCAACCAAAAAATGGCCAGGCGTTGTGGCGGGTGCCTGTGGTCCCAGCTACTTGGGAGGCAGAGGCAGGAGACTCGCTTGAGGCCAGGGGTTGGAGGTTGCTGTGAGCTGTGATGCCACAGCACTCTACCAAGGGTGATAAAGTGAGACTCTGTCTCTACAAAATAAATAAATAAAATTAACATCATAGGGACATAGTTAGGCTGCAAAAGTAGGTTTGGTTTATCTGATGTTCAAGCTTAACTTGGCGTCCTAGGTTTTATCTTGCCTCAGTCCTATTTTTTAACCCATGGGCCCCCCTAGAGCAACCCCACTCCCTCCAGGGAAGCCCCTCCCACGTGGGCGCCTCATGGAGCTCTATCAAGGGGAATAGAAGGGGATTGTTCTCTGGCTTTCTTTTCTGTGGGTTTCTAATGGGGAAAAATGTGTCAGAGACCAGGGATGAATCATTCTCCACCCACATGGCAGAGGCAGTGTCCCAGGAAGGCAGAGCAGAGGGAGGTAATGAGATCCACCTTTGCAGAGACAGTGCAGGTGATCTGCCGACTCTGGAGAAAAAGGGTGAGAACTTGCAGAGTTTGGGGTTAAGATCTGCTTGGATTTCAGAGCAGAGAATGGTGTAACCATGGGCACATCCTCGGCAATGTCTTAGGGCTCTTTTCGCTGCAAGTGACAGAAACCAACTGCCTCAAATGAAGAAAACTTGTTGGCTCCTGACACTGACAGGAGATTAGCACAGATATTTTGTGAAGTTTCAGAGGCACCAGCCAGCCATCAACTCTCAGCTCTACTTTCTTAGAACTAAGGATCCTGGTGAGGCAAAAATGAACCAGACAGCAGTCATTACGTGGTGCCTACTTCATAGAGGAATGTTAGGATCCATTCTGCAAAGATCACACAGCTGTCCTTCTTAACCTATAAAAGTCCTAATAAGAAATCTTTTCGGCTCGGCGCCTATAGCTCAACCGGCTAAGGCGCCAGCCATGTACACCTAAGGTGGCGGGTTCGAATCCCCAGCCCGG
>NW_003858174.1:0-1189 GCF_000181295.1 Otolemur garnettii | reverse complement strand
CAAGCGAGTCTCCTGCCTCAGCCTCCCAAGTAGCTGGGACTACAGGCGCCCGCCACAACGCCTGGCCATTTTTTGGTTGCAGCCATCATTGTTGCCTGGCGGGCCCGGGCTGGGGATTCGAACCTGCCACCTTAGGTGTATGTGGCTGGCACCTTAGCCACTTGAGCCACAGGCGCCAAGCCGAAAAAAACTCCTTTGACAAAGTTATTCTGCCCACAGTTGTGCAAGGTTAAAGACTTTGGGCAGTGCCCACACCACAGGTGATGAAGTGTCCACCTGCTTCTCTCTGGTTACCCTCTGTTATCTGATCAAGAATGTCCCTGGCATTTATCGCTATATGTGTTCTGTTGCTACCAATGCTGCCATTTGAAGCCTTGAAGACTCAGGAAGGCAAGTGTCCTGGGAATGAAAGAACTGGCTTGGAGGGTGGGAGAGCAGGGGTGAGGGGAGGGGAGTAGAGGAGGACGGGGAAGGACAGGGTTGGGGAGGGGACATCAGGCTTTATGCAGGTTTCAGGCAGACTTTTAAGGATGGGTGAGGGTATTGTTTAGCTGAGAGGTTCCTGGGATGTTACCCCAGTTCATGGAGGATGCCGGCCTGAGGCCGGAAGCCAGGTGCTGGCTCACTGATGACAGCTGTCCCTCTATGGCACTACCCTCTCCCTGCTACTCCAGGAAACCTTACCTGAATACCTAGGACCCAGGAGGAATTCAATGTATGTCCCACATGCCTCTTTTTCCTTTGTGTTGAAAAGTCCTATTTGTTCAGCTAGATTTTACATCCTGGGAAGACAGACACAGACTAGTAATTTTTGTACCTCAGAATTTGGTAGATGCTGCCAAAAATATTTGTGAGATGAATCCTTCTGTTGACATTAAGTGTACTGAGAGGTCCATCATGGTGGCCTTAAGTATCTTACTAACTGCTAGCCTCAGACAGTTAAGGGTTAGGTAGGACCATGGTCCATAATGTTAAGGGGGTCTGGGATGGAGCCACCTCCCTCTGCCAGCCTGGCCCCATTTGGAAGTCTCAGGGTTGCAGAGGCGAGGGTCCTAATGGCCCTCCTCTCCCTGTCCAGGCCCCCCCCCCCCCCCCCATGCCTTATCCCACAGATGTTCACTCCCTTTGCCTCGAATGCACTGTCAGATCTCAGTCCAGACCTGGGCAGCCCTGGGGTCAAATACAGGCC
>NW_003858173.1:0-1189 GCF_000181295.1 Otolemur garnettii | reverse complement strand
GGCCTGTATTTGACCCCAGGGCTGCCCAGGTCTGGACTGAGATCTGACAGTGCATTCGAGGCAAAGGGAGTGAACATCTGTGGGATAAGGCATGGGGGGGGGGGGGGGGGCCTGGACAGGGAGAGGAGGGCCATTAGGACCCTCGCCTCTGCAACCCTGAGACTTCCAAATGGGGCCAGGCTGGCAGAGGGAGGTGGCTCCATCCCAGACCCCCTTAACATTATGGACCATGGTCCTACCTAACCCTTAACTGTCTGAGGCTAGCAGTTAGTAAGATACTTAAGGCCACCATGATGGACCTCTCAGTACACTTAATGTCAACAGAAGGATTCATCTCACAAATATTTTTGGCAGCATCTACCAAATTCTGAGGTACAAAAATTACTAGTCTGTGTCTGTCTTCCCAGGATGTAAAATCTAGCTGAACAAATAGGACTTTTCAACACAAAGGAAAAAGAGGCATGTGGGACATACATTGAATTCCTCCTGGGTCCTAGGTATTCAGGTAAGGTTTCCTGGAGTAGCAGGGAGAGGGTAGTGCCATAGAGGGACAGCTGTCATCAGTGAGCCAGCACCTGGCTTCCGGCCTCAGGCCGGCATCCTCCATGAACTGGGGTAACATCCCAGGAACCTCTCAGCTAAACAATACCCTCACCCATCCTTAAAAGTCTGCCTGAAACCTGCATAAAGCCTGATGTCCCCTCCCCAACCCTGTCCTTCCCCGTCCTCCTCTACTCCCCTCCCCTCACCCCTGCTCTCCCACCCTCCAAGCCAGTTCTTTCATTCCCAGGACACTTGCCTTCCTGAGTCTTCAAGGCTTCAAATGGCAGCATTGGTAGCAACAGAACACATATAGCGATAAATGCCAGGGACATTCTTGATCAGATAACAGAGGGTAACCAGAGAGAAGCAGGTGGACACTTCATCACCTGTGGTGTGGGCACTGCCCAAAGTCTTTAACCTTGCACAACTGTGGGCAGAATAACTTTGTCAAAGGAGTTTTTTTCGGCTTGGCGCCTGTGGCTCAAGTGGCTAAGGTGCCAGCCACATACACCTAAGGTGGCAGGTTCGAATCCCCAGCCCGGGCCCGCCAGGCAACAATGATGGCTGCAACCAAAAAATGGCCAGGCGTTGTGGCGGGCGCCTGTAGTCCCAGCTACTTGGGAGGCTGAGGCAGGAGACTCGCTTG
>NW_003858172.1:0-1189 GCF_000181295.1 Otolemur garnettii | reverse complement strand
TTTTTTTTTTTGAGTTAGATTTGGTGAGATTCCACCCATTTCCTTTGTCACTTGCTTCCCTCCTAACCGCCAATGGAATATTTTAAGATATCCTTTGTATGTTCCTTGTTTCCCATGCCAAAGAAGAAATTTATCTTCCAACATTTCCTCACTGAAAATATTCCCTTTAAAACATTTTTATTCCAAAACAAAAATGACAAAAGCAGTTGATAAACATGAAGTTCTGTTAATTTTTAATCTGATCACCCAATGACAATTTTTTGCTAAATTTTTCCTGTTACACAAGTGAGGGCCTAGGGTTTACAGAGATTCTAAAAGAATGAACTGTTTTTCTTTGCACAGTAGTCAAATTCCTCAAAGCCCAGGAACAAAATTTGTCTGTGATTTGAGTATTCTTCAGTTAATTTTCATTCTTCTTCTTCTAAGTTTTACTCTGTCCATTATCATGTTTTCATTAACAGTGTTCATCCTGGCTCTGTTCTTTCCATATATGTTTTTGTTAGACTGAAAGTGGAGCTAAAAGATACTTTACACTAGGACCCAGCTACATTGCCTTACTCTCAACTTAGGCTGAAATATTTCTCAGAAAGACCTTACAGTCACCCTAATTCCATTCACGATAAGGGAATAAATAGGGGTCAAACTCTACGTTCTTCTCTCTGGCTTTAAGTCCAGGCTGTACTACTTACTGTTGAGCAAGTTATTTAATCAATCTGTGCCTTGGTTTTCTCATTTTAAAAGAGGAATTATCATAGTACTTGTCCTAATATTGCAATGAAAACTAATAACTATTTAAATAAAGCTCTGCCCATAGTCCTTTGTAGATAAGTACAATAACTATTAGTTTTGTTATTCTTTAGACTAGTTCTAAACATAGATGCGGGCAAGTTGCTTTAACCATCAAAATTCTCAGTTTCTGGGGGACTTCACCTTGATTGGAAACTAATACTTAACTAAGAATCAGCTAGAGGCAAGGGACTTCCATTGGGTACTCACCTCACATAATACGATATATACATCTCACAATAATCCGGTAAGATAGGTCTTATAAATTCTAACTTACTCCAAGAAATCTGAGTTGGTAAACCCAGGATTAAACAGCTGGTTAGTGATATAATTGGATTCAAATTCAAATTCTTTTCCAGCTCTTTACGTTACTTTCTTACCTTCTGGCATTTTTATAATTTGT
>NW_003858171.1:0-1189 GCF_000181295.1 Otolemur garnettii | reverse complement strand
CTCCATGTATGGAAATTTGAAGCTAGAGTGGAGAAAGTCTTTTTATTGTCTCTGACTCAAACTGGATTCCTTATTGAAGAGATTGGGAAATGGAATATCAGTCCTTTACTTTCAACTTATTTACGTGTGCTTATACATATCCTCACTGTCAAGGAATCCCATCAAATTAACATATACATAATACAACAATTCTATTTTATATTTCTAATAAAGAAACGTAATTTCAGAAATTACATTTACTCAATCAAAGCTTTATATTTTAAAGATTAATAGACCAAATCAATTTATAAGTAGATATTAAATACTGGGTGAAATTTTTTAATCAATGGAATTTTGAATATGAAATGGTTATTTCCACTTACGTGAATTAAGTTGCAAGTCAGATAGCTTGTTAACTAAAATACAAGTTAATTTTGTCATTTTCAACACCAGATCATTTATGAAAATCACTGTGAGTAAATCTTTCAGACGCCTTTCAGTCCCGGTATTTCAAAACACTTCTTCCTTTCTATGACATTTGTTTATAAAAATAAAAGAGGATGATCTACACGTAAGAAAAACGTGGAATTTTCACAAAAAAAGTGATATTAGCATAAAAAATGACTTTAAAACTTGAGAAAATGTGGAATGGAAGGCATAACACGTTTGAATTAATACATAACTAACCAAACCCTTCAACTGAGCAACTTTTACAAAGACGTAAGAGTAAACACATATGAGTTTGTGTGAGCGTTCCTGCAGTTTTTAAAGCACATTGGCCTTTTCATTTTAACTCTCAGCGGAGTAGCGGTTCCTTTCATTTGGCATCACAATTTTTCAGTTATTATGAAATTGATGTCATTTGAATTCTTCATCTCACATTTCTCTTCCATTTTTCAAATTTTGCATGCTTAGCAAATGGGTGGTAAGAGCAGGATAATTCAATCAAGAAACACAGGGAAATCGATCCTTGTAAATAGTACCTTTTATAGACTAATGGATGTTTTAACAGCAAGTGTGCTAGAAAGAAAAATGGGATCTTTTGAAGTTGTACTTTCTCCCCCATTATATTGATCGATTATATATTATCCTGTGCTTAGCCCTGTTGCTTGAGGAAATACTTTTATTAAAATTGACTATGTTTTATGAAGCTTGCCATATTCTCTATAAGTAAATGCTAAACTTCTGTCTTCAATTTAATAGAGATAAA
>NW_003858170.1:0-1189 GCF_000181295.1 Otolemur garnettii | reverse complement strand
GTGATCTAATGAAACCAGAACCCAACAGTGAGGTTTTGGGATGAAGATGCAGGCATAGTCCAGGAACTCCTCTGAGTAACTGGTCAGCCAATTGCAGGGTTAGGTGGGTCAGTATTACGTATAAGTTTAGAAAGTTTGCTAAATAGGAAAGTAGAAACTTTTCCCTAAATGAGAAAAGCAGAGACTCATGTAAATTCACATTCACATGTATGATTGTAGAGGCCTGCTTAGATAGAACTAGTGTCCCTGTTGATCCCATGCACTAGAGGAGGATTTAGAATATTTTTAGAATTGCACCCCAAAGGGCAAGGCCCCCTGAGGCACAGAGCCATGGCAAAGGCCTCACTTCCCTGGGACAGTCATTTGATCAGCTGCCTGGGAAGAGGACTTGACCTTGAACAATGTGACTCTTTTCAGCTGTGAAAATCACCATAGTACAAAGGGCTGAAGTCTGGGAGCTTTCCTCTGGCAGCATACCTAACAGATAAGGTAATAGCGGTAAGTACGTCTTGTATCACAGATTCCACTACAGAGAACTATTATGCCAAAACAAAAATAATGTCCATAGTTGTTTCATGTGATTTTGGACTTTTAATCATTTATAAACACAATTTAAGAAGTATGAAATTAATAAATAATTGCTATTTCTGAAATATTTTATTGCATATTTTTAATATTCTTGGACTCAATTAGACTAAAAGAAAATTTAATTGGAAAAGAAATAAAAGATAAAGTCAGTGAAGAAAACACTGGTTTTAAAAAGTTGTTTGCAAGTATTTGAGAATGAGACAATCGCACTTTTTTATCTTATTTTTGGCCAGTTGCTAACAGACCATTGGACCAATAGAAGTAAAGTGCATTTTCTTTACATATATGGAAAACCTACTGAATTCTATAAGACAAAAATTTATTTCAAAATAACATTTGAATTTGAAATGAGAACAGGCCTATTTCTGAATATTGTATTCACTGCTCCAGACACTGGGATTTGCCAGAAGCATAGTTATAACAGTGATTACTTACTAATGCTTGTAAGCCAAATGGGCACTAGGTATGAAGCAAGAAGCATTCATACATCATTAGCATTCTTTATTTGTTCCAGCTGCTTTCTTTGTCTTCTTGTTCACTTGTCCCCAATCATCCTGTTTCTAGCTAGACAAGAACAAGATTCTTTCTCATTGTCTATCAC
>NW_003858169.1:0-1189 GCF_000181295.1 Otolemur garnettii | reverse complement strand
GTAAGTACCAGAGTTCTTGTTTTCTTTAAATTTCTCTTAGCTTAAAGGGAACTAAGACAAGACTCTAATAAACTCTCATAAAGGGAATTGTTAGTGAGGTATAATCTACTCTAATTTGAATATTGAATAGGTTTGAATATTGAATAGCCAATAAATCACATTGGTTTATTACTGACATAAATAATGTAAATGTTAAAATTTTAAAAATTATCCTCATCAAGAATCTGTAACACAAGTTAAAATCAAAATGGCAGCAACAAAAAAGTTCTATAGGCCTGATAGTCTACTGAAGATTTGTGGCACTATCTTTTAGAAAATATATAAGTCAAGTGATTAGAACAACTCCATTTGAAAATTGACCTGTAAAATTACTGGCAGAAAATCACTGAGTTCCAAATGAAAAATAACAATGTAATAACTACAATCAGCTTTGACCTGAAAACTTATGTAATAATCAATACGATAAAGACTTTTTACATTTGGGCTTGGCACCCGTAGCATCGTGGTTACAGTGCCAGCGACATATACCTGGGCTGCTGGGTTCAAACCCTCCCGGGCCAGCTATACAACAATGACAACTGCAACAAAAAAATAGGCAGGCATTGTGATGGACACCTGTAGTTCCAGCTACTTGGGAGGCTGAGGCCAGGGGCCAAAAATTGAGACTCTGTCTCAAAAAAAAAGATTCTTTAAATTTGATTTAAAAAAATAAGATAGAATAGTGCATTCATATGAAAAGGTCATTTTTCTAGGTAAAGATTCTCTGTAGACAATAAAAAAATTCTAATATTAAACATACGTTTTTCACATGTTTTAATATATTCCCCTACATTCTGGAAAGGCAAATATTTCCTTTGTTCAAAATAGGCCTCTGGAATATAAAACATCTTTTCAGAAGATTATTTTACATATATTTATAATCTACTCTATATGTTTGTCTGGAAAGAAATAAACTTTGAAATGTTGAATATTTTAAACTCAATGAATTAGTCTATTTTTGGAAAAATGAAAAAAATTAAATGTGCATGTCTAAATAAGGCCTTGAATGCAGACAGGCTGTGATAACCTGTAGGTGCTCTGGAAATCCATACCTAGGAGAAGACCCCTGGCCTCTCAGTGAAGAACCATTGATATTAATACTTCACACAAAAATCAAACATCAGTTTATTGTCTGCTAAACGAAAAATTA
>NW_003858168.1:0-1190 GCF_000181295.1 Otolemur garnettii | reverse complement strand
TCCTAAAGAAAAAGGCTTTTAAATTATTTTATTTGCCTAAAATATAGTAGGATGAACCACGTGCAAATTATTGTTTTGAACTTACCTGTGGTTTCATTCACTTGGAAGTATGAGATTCTCTTTTCACCACACACACAAACCAACACACGTAACTGCCTCTTGCTGTGATTTAGAGGACGATCCCTTCTGAGTGATGACTATGTTCCCCTTCCCTTTCCCTATCTGTGTCCTGTCAGCCCCAGGGTATCTCTTCACAGAGCACTCCCCCTCCCTCATTTCTGTGAATCCAAGCTGAAATGTGTTTTACTCATGGCAAAAACCACGTGAAACCTAGGGATTTGGCTCAGCCACTGGGAAACCAAGTGAAGATGTAACTTGCCTTTTGAAGTATGCAGACCTCCAAGTTGTGCTTGAAAAACCATTAGTGATGTTAACTCTACCAAGGATAACTTATTGCTACTGTAATGCCAAATCAATTAAGAGTTCTAATTCTAAGGAGATAGTTCTACTATGTATTCTCCTTAAAAACTCAAAGTCCATGTATTTACATATGCCACTTCTTAAATTACCTAGAACTTTTATTCAATCTAGACCTTGCTGCTAGAGATACCATCCTTTTCATCCCAAACATAGAAAGTGCTGAGGAGTGAATATCCCGGCATGGAGGTCACAGCACTGCAACATGACTCCCTAATATTGACTACCAATCTCCTGTGTTTGTTACACGAAGTAACCAAACATTAGTGATCATGCTTGTAAGCATTTTAAATGATATTGTTCCACAAAATTGGGTTAGATACCATCTTGGTCTTGCAACAGTCCTGTACATTCTAGTTCACATAGTATCACAATAAATTTTGCAATAATTATGCTATGCAATCACAACTGGCTTCTACTTTTTCCTATGTCTGCATTTGTCTCACTGAGTTAAGAATACATTTCTTCCACATCCTCCCATTTATAATTCTTAAAATGTTAGCAATTATTAAAGTCATGCAAGAATTAGAATTTTTCTCAACATATCAGCGGCCTTCAACTTGCACAACAAATAAAATGCATCACATATTTAGCTTTAATAAAATCCAAACTCTCTAATTTCTGTCTCTGCATTTGCCCTCTAGTTATAAGGAGAATGCTGTGAGGTTGTCTAGAATTCACCATGACCAGCCAGTGAAGCCCCTGGATCGAGC
>NW_003858167.1:0-1190 GCF_000181295.1 Otolemur garnettii | reverse complement strand
GGTTGCTGTGAGCTAAGATGCCATGCACTCTACCAAGGGTGACCAGGTGAGACTCTGTCTCAAAAAAAAGCTATTGGTCTTTCCTTTTTTTTTTTGAGACAGAGCCTCAAGCTGTCCCCCTGGGTAGAGTGCTGTGGCATCACAGCTCACAGCAACTTCCAACTCCTGGGCTCAAGCGAATCTCCTGCCTCCGCCTCCCAAGTAGCTGGGACCACAGGCGCCGGCCACAACACCCGGCTATTTTTTGGTTGCAGTCATCATTGTTATTTGGCAGGCCCAGGCTAGATTCGAACCCGCCACCTCAGGTGTATGTGGCTGGTGCCTTAGCTGCTTGAGCCACAGGCGCTGAGCCAAAATGCTTGATTTTTTGATCCAGTTGACAGAGAACAACAGCCATCCTTTATATGATGGTGGGGGAAATTTTCCTCTTTTTGTTAAAAGTCAGATTTTTACCCATTGGAAAGATGGTGACATGAAATGTACCAAAAATGACTGGGACATACTTGTAGTTAATTCTGCTTTCCACTTAACAGGCTACAGAAGTTGTGCAACTTGGGCCCCCTGAACTGCTTTTCTTACTGGAAGATCTGGCCCAGAAGCTGGAACATATACTGACACCTTCCTTTACCAGAAAAGTCCCCTTCCTCAAGGTTAGTATAGACAGAAGCATGGAACCTGAGGTTGTACATTTGGAAAGAAAGAGGACTTAGTGAATAAGTTGTCACTTTCTCTGACATTGTGTTTGAGTCACTGGGTAACATGGGGGCAGCCCTATTCCCAGACCATATTCACCTTGCCTTAGAGAGGAACTCTGAAACAGAGAAAATAAAAAAGAAATGTATTTGTAAATTCCTGAATCGGAAATCCTATTCTTTTCTCAGATTTTGGTTTTAACAGCCTCAAAGCTAAGCTTATGCCCAATCCTCAGTTTAATAGTTGACTATCTAGGCTCAGTGCCTGTAGCTAAAGCGGCTAAGGCACCAGCCACATACACCAGAGCTGGCGGATTCAAATCCAGCCCAGGACTGCCAAACAACAATGACAACTACAAAAAAAAAATTAAAAAATAGCCAGGCGTTGTGGCGGGTGCCTATAGTCCCAGCTACTTGGGAGGCTGAGGCAAGAGATTCGCTTAAGCCCAGGAGTTGGAGGTTGCTATGAGCTGTGATGCCACAGCACTCTACCCAGGG
>NW_003858166.1:0-1190 GCF_000181295.1 Otolemur garnettii | reverse complement strand
ATTTTGCATTTCAATTGCTTCCCTTGTCCCTCGTGTTCTCAGGCCCATTCTCGCCTTTTACATCTTCCCCTCAGTCTACATATACGCTCAGGCACGCCTTCAGATCCTCAGAGGGCCTTGGTTCCTCCTTCATCCCATTGCTTGCCTTCTTCCCCTAACCAACCTTCATATTAAAAAAAAAAAATCGCACGCACCACTTCCATACCTCCCAGTCACGGCCTAATCTGCTTCCAGGCCCTGCCGGCTACACAACTGCTTTCTGACACCAACCAGGGGTGACATTGCCCTGTCGAGCACTGCCTTCTTCGCCCCAATGCAATTAGATTTTCTTTCTTTCTTTCCTTTTTTTTTTTTTTTTTTTTTGAGATAGAGTGTCACTGTGTTGCCTTAGGTAGAGATCTGTGGCCTCATAGCTCATAGCAACCTCGAATTCTTGGGTTCAAGAATTGAACTCTTGCTCAGATTCTTCTTGAACTCCTGAACTCAAGCAATCTACACTCTCTAGGTGCTAGGATTACAGGTGTGTACCACCGCACTGGGCAAATTTAATTTTTTAATAGCAGCCAAAAGTCAAGTCCGTTTAGTTCACTTCCTCTGTAAAAAGGTTCTCTTTTCTTGACTTGTGAAAACACACGCTTCTGTTTCTTTTCTTCTTTTGTCTCTCTTTTTTTTTTTTTTTTTTGCAGTTTTTGGCCAGGGCCAGGTTTGAACCTGCCACCTCCTGTATATGGGGCCGGCACCCTACTCCTTTGAGCCACAGGGGCTGCCACTTTTTCTTATTTTTTTCATTAACAATTCTTGCCCCTCCCTTTGCCAAAGGCAGCATTTTCCATCAGGGATGCCAGATTTGCTGCGGAGCTAATGGTTTGAATGAGACAGCTTAGATTAATTCTCTTGGCCTTCAGGGAGGTTTGGAGGTGCAGGCCTTGGGGAATGGGTGACCACAGCCATGAACAGCCTTGTTGGTTTTGCCCAGTGTGCCCTGACAACAGCAACACAGTGGATATGTACTGTGACAAATTTGGAAAGAACTGCCCAGAGATTCCAATGCTCTTCTCATCTCCAGAGTAATATTTCCTATCTTTTTCTTAAAAAAAAAAAAAAAAGACTGTGAAATATAGAACATAGATGTTTTGGCACAATAATCGAGTAAATGAGGTGAAAGCTATGTTGATTGGCTTAATGTAACC
>NW_003858165.1:0-1190 GCF_000181295.1 Otolemur garnettii | reverse complement strand
TAGTCCCTCAGGGACCTGGCCAGCCCCAGGGAGTTTCTGGGGTCAGGTTACCGTGGCATCTGGTCACCATGCTTCAAACTTGCAATCAGCACCTGTTCTTTCCTTGAAAACAACCAGCCTTGTAGACATCTGCCTAAATAGGTTTCACATGTTTCTGAATTTACCGTAGGTCGGGCACTTTATCTGACCTCCAAAACGTCTCTTAATTACAAAGTCTAAATCAGGCCATGTGCATCTGAATAATCCATCAAGGTAGCCAAGTAGGACAATTCATCAGACTTCAAGAATGCAAAACAAGGCCGGCAACATCTTGACCAAAATACAAGAGTGAGCTGCAAATGACCTAGCCGTGTAGCAGAACAAACAAGCAAGGCATATTGATAACATGTTCATAGACTAATTTTTAAAAGCCGCCCTGGGAGAAAAGGGATGGGGGAAAACTACTTTCCTCAGAATCTAATCACTCTAAAGTAAATGGAGGATGAAACAAACACAGAAGGAACAGCATCATCAAAAAAGGAAAAAAAAAATCCCAGGCCATATAGTCATTTAGTAATATTCTCAAACACTGCACACAGACAGCATTTTTTTCTTAATTGATTTTCCCAGATTAACAGGGATGTAAAACTGTATGATTAAAGACAGTGAAATAGCTAGAGAGACAAAGATGCAATTCCAGAGGGATAACTTTAGGTATGCAGGATCCGACGGCTGACTGCCTTGAGCAGGGTGGGGTCTGATGACCCACATTTCAAGACAGGAAGTAGATAAAGACTGATGAAAATGTCAGCATTGCAGGGCAGATTTTTAAAATGCAGGATATAAGTTAAAAAAAAGAATGCTGGGAGGGAAGTGAACCATATTGTGTGTTTCTGGGACCAAACCACCGGGATCCTCTGGGTTTCCATCACTGGGAACCTCGCAAACACTTTTTAAAGGAGCTGCTATGTAACTTAGTGAATAGGGCCCCAGAGAGAGGGAGGGGAAAGCCAAGAATCTGTGCTTCTAAAGAGGTTCTTTCCACAGTCAAAAGACACTGCTCACTCCTCTTCCTATCCTCAGGCAGAGTCGAGATGGGCAGCTCTGCTCATTTGGGGAGGAGAAGCTTTGGCAAGGGGTGCTGGCTGTCCTCCAGCCCAGCAGCTATTTTTTGTAGAAACTACAGCACAGAGGACACATTCCCAAAGCAG
>NW_003858164.1:0-1190 GCF_000181295.1 Otolemur garnettii | reverse complement strand
GGGGCTTTCTTCAGTTTCAAAATTCGAGAACCATTGTGAAATGAGGCCATAACTCTTCTGAGAAAAATCCTAATGAGGACAAAAGTGGGGATGGGTTTCCAGGAGAAATCTCTGTGAGATGAAGCAGAGCTTAGGTAGGCAGATGGGAAATTTAAGGAAAAAGCATCTTGCCTTTCTAGAACCTCTTCATAGTCAATGTATATTTTTGATGTAAATTCAGATTAATAGTTTTGGTGTACCTTTGAGTCAGTAATCCTGAAATATGTGTTCAACATGTTTTGCGGGGCAGGCTGGTGTGGAGTCCTGGGCCAGCTACAGGAGCAGATGCCTCTCCTCCCCGGCATCGCCCTGGGCAGTCCAGCTCCCACCCCAGACTTGCCTTACACTCAGCTAGAAAAGTAATTGTCCTAATTATGTTACTCTTGAGGGGATGCTACCTGGGAGTCTCACTCTCCCTCCTTCCCCGGGGGGTTCTCAGTAAGATGACTGTAGGGCTGTGTGGTTTGTGCTGATTCCTGACATAATTATGAATAGTACCCCTGTAACTCTCAGAAGAGTGACACGTTATGTGATAAGTTACATAGTCACCCTACTTATCAATGTATATCTTCACCACTTTCCTCAACTTTAGAGGAAGTCTGTTGTGTAAAATCTTCTTAATCTCTCTCGATGTCCTGTCCTGTCGGTCACCTTTGTGGGTCGATGCTCTAGAAAGGATCCCAAGCCTCAATCACGCCATGCATCAAGTCCCCACTGTTTCAGAAAAATATGTCTGAAGGAAGCCTTAAAACAAATAAACAACAACAACAAATTGGGACAAATGAAGTGGTTTGACTTCCTTTCAAAAACCAAGACATAAAATGACATGAAGGTTATGTTCACCAGTTTGATGAAAATATTTCAAATTGTGTATAAAAACAGTACACTGTACCCCATGACAGTATCAATGCACACAGCTATGATTTAATAATAAAAAAAAAACCCAAGACATAATTGAGTAATAAATATCGTTTTCACTGGACGTCATTTCTTACTTGGTATTTTGCGTGAATGGCCAATCTCCCTCTTCTGAAACCTTTGAAGTGCTGCCTTTCTAAGCTGTTTTTACAGTTCCTGTAGCTCCCTCCTTCCCCGCATTCAACACGTCTCACTCTTCTGTTGTAGGTCCTCTGTTCTACTTCTCCTTCCCG
>NW_003858163.1:0-1190 GCF_000181295.1 Otolemur garnettii | reverse complement strand
GGTCTCATTCTAGCTCAGTCTGATCTCGAACTCCTGAGCTCAGGCAATCCACCTGCCTCAGCCTCCCAGAGTGCTAGGATTACAGGTGTGAGCCACTGTGACTGGCCAAATGTTATCTTTTTTTTTGAGACAGATTCTCAAGCTATTGCCCTGGGTAGAGTGCCGTGGCATCATAGCTCACAGTAACCTCCAACTCTTGGGATCAAGCGATCCTCTTGCCTCAGTTTTTCTATTTTTAGTAGAGATGGGGTCTTGCTTTTTGCTCAGGCTGGTCTTGAACCCATGATCTCAAGCTATCCACCCACCTCGGCCACCCAGAGTGCTAGGATTACAGGCATGAGCCACTGATCCCAGCCCTCAAACGTACCTTTATTTACAAAATACTCACTAAAAATTTTTATATAATTATGGCTAACACTCAGAAAACATTTTATAAATATTTTATAAAAAGTACATTTAGCTATAATTTCCCATTTTTCCTATGCATGGTGACTTTAAGGGAAACTTTTGGGACACTCTGCAGAAAGTTATAGTTCCTAGACTTGAACTTGGATTTTCTTTTTCTTTCTGTTTTTTTTTGGCACTTTTTGGCTAGGGCTGGGTTTGAACCTACCACCTCTGACATATGGGACTGGCACCCTACTCCTTTGAGCCATGGGAGCCTCCCTGAATTTGGGTTTTCTAATACCCAAATTTCTACCCCTTGGTAGTCTGATACTGTTTCTGTAATACACTGCAGCCATTAGTATTTTAGCATGTATGAACATTTTTAAGGCAGTAACTTCGGAGCAGAATAGACATATATTTGATAAAGTAAGTATCACTAATGCTGTCCTAAAGAAAGGAGAAGAAAAAGCATTTACTTAAGTTAAGAAAATTTAACTTTGGGTGGTGCCTTTGGCTCAGGAAGTAGGGCGCAGGCCCCATATGCCAAGGGTGGTGGGTTTAAGCCTCAGCCCTGGCCAAAGTGCAATAAAAAATAAATGAATGAATAAATAAATAAACCCTAAAAAAATTTTTTTTAACTTCATCCAGTAATTTGTGTTCTATTTCCTTTTATTCAGATTTCAGGTCAATTGTGACAGAGAACAACTTTCTTTCTTTTTTTGAGACAGAGCCTCAAGCTGTCCCCCTGGGCAGAGTGCCGTGGCATTACAGCTCACAGCAACCTCCAACTCCTGGGCTCAAGC
>NW_003858162.1:0-1190 GCF_000181295.1 Otolemur garnettii | reverse complement strand
CCCTGGGTAGAGTGCTGTGGCATCACAGCTCATAGCAACCTCCAACTCCTGGGCTTAAGCGAATCTCTTGCCTCAGCCTCCCAAGTAGCTGGGACTATAGGCACCCGCCACAACGCCTGGCTATTTTTTAATTTTTTTTTTGTAGTTGTCATTGTTGTTTGGCAGTCCTGGGCTGGATTTGAATCCGCCAGCTCTGGTGTATGTGGCTGGTGCCTTAGCCGCTTTAGCTACAGGCACTGAGCCTAGATAGTCAACTATTAAACTGAGGATTGGGCATAAGCTTAGCTTTGAGGCTGTTAAAACCAAAATCTGAGAAAAGAATAGGATTTCCGATTCAGGAATTTACAAATACATTTCTTTTTTATTTTCTCTGTTTCAGAGTTCCTCTCTAAGGCAAGGTGAATATGGTCTGGGAATAGGGCTGCCCCCATGTTACCCAGTGACTCAAACACAATGTCAGAGAAAGTGACAACTTATTCACTAAGTCCTCTTTCTTTCCAAATGTACAACCTCAGGTTCCATGCTTCTGTCTATACTAACCTTGAGGAAGGGGACTTTTCTGGTAAAGGAAGGTGTCAGTATATGTTCCAGCTTCTGGGCCAGATCTTCCAGTAAGAAAAGCAGTTCAGGGGGCCCAAGTTGCACAACTTCTGTAGCCTGTTAAGTGGAAAGCAGAATTAACTACAAGTATGTCCCAGTCATTTTTGGTACATTTCATGTCACCATCTTTCCAATGGGTAAAAATCTGACTTTTAACAAAAAGAGGAAAATTTCCCCCACCATCATATAAAGGATGGCTGTTGTTCTCTGTCAACTGGATCAAAAAATCAAGCATTTTGGCTCAGCGCCTGTGGCTCAAGCAGCTAAGGCACCAGCCACATACACCTGAGGTGGCGGGTTCGAATCTAGCCTGGGCCTGCCAAATAACAATGATGACTGCAACCAAAAAATAGCCGGGTGTTGTGGCCGGCGCCTGTGGTCCCAGCTACTTGGGAGGCGGAGGCAGGAGATTCGCTTGAGCCCAGGAGTTGGAAGTTGCTGTGAGCTGTGATGCCACAGCACTCTACCCAGGGGGACAGCTTGAGGCTCTGTCTCAAAAAAAAAAAGGAAAGACCAATAGCTTTTTTTTGAGACAGAGTCTCACCTGGTCACCCTTGGTAGAGTGCATGGCATCTTAGCTCACAGCAACC
>NW_003858161.1:0-1190 GCF_000181295.1 Otolemur garnettii | reverse complement strand
TTATTATTTTTGCTTTCCCACATAGAATCAACTTGTGGATTGCATAAACCACAGCATATAATTCCACTATTTGCGCCAGAAAGTTTCCCATCTGACCAAAGACAATTGCAAATATGCTAAACTTGCTTTAATGAAAAGTCATTCTTTACATAGCTTACATCTACATAAGATGACAAGTCACTCACCGGATAAAGAGTTCTTTGTCTGAATCAAACAATAAGCCAGCTCTTCCACAAAAACACCATTCTATTCTGAACTGAATGCATTTTCAATTAATGCTGTATTCAGAATGAAAACCAAAGGAGGCCCATCTGCTTGGAAGGCCAAAAGCCCATTGTGTGGTGTGTCAGTCAGTCTGTTATGGAAATGGTCATTCTCAAACTGTGTACAATTTAAAACTGCATACTGAGAATTATGTTAACCTCTATTGATTGACTTCTGTTAAATGTGCTATTAAGAATCCAATTTACCCTGGGTTTCTCTAAAATGTAAGCAGGGCACTCAGACAGGTACATTACGATGGTCAATTGCCATAGGCTAAAAGTCAGTACCTCATTAGTTCAAATACTCTAAGCACTTGTTCCCAATTTCAACAGAGGCTCTCTTGCCTTGAGATTACAGAAGCACTGACGGAATATAGCCTCATATGATAATTTGAGGTCTAGGGGTAAATGCTGATTGAACAAGGCAGACAGACCCTACCTAGTGAACTGTGACATCACTATGCAAAGCTGGCTGTGCATCTTTTGTTTAGAAAGAAAATTTACAGCGGTTATAACTTATGTGTCAAATCAAAATGAGATGATGACTTAGGTCAATTATTATAAGGTGGACATGGAAGTCATGCTAACGCTTAGTAAATATAGCACACTTTTAATTATTATTACCAACACTCACACTTATTTTCTTTTGTCATTTAAAGCATCATAAGGTTGTTTAAAGTTATCCATTCATTGGTTAACTGCAACTTAACTCTCTTTCTTTATAAATGTTTCTTTAACACATTGTTGAAAATTAATCTAAAAACACCTTTGTCTAATATGTTCATGTCCTTTTCCTAATTTATCTCTTCAGTGATCATAGCAATGAGATGAAACTGTACCTCCTAGTATTATCCATCAGGCTAATTTCAGTTATTTCATTTGAAAAAGACATATAGAAAAAAAATCTATTTCAGGATAAGTCTACAT
>NW_003858160.1:0-1191 GCF_000181295.1 Otolemur garnettii | reverse complement strand
GTCCCAGCTACTTGGGAGGCTGAGGCAAGAGAATCATCTAAGCCCAAGAGTTGGAGGTTGCTGTGAGCTGTGACACCATAGCACTCTACCCAGGGTAACAAAGTGCAACTCTGTCTCTAAAAAAAAAAAGTATATGTATATATATCTATACACACAATTACATATAAGTAATATTAATATATAGTATAATATTTAGAAATAAGAAACAACCTAAATGTCCGACAATAGGTAAATTATGTGGTTATTAGGATGATGTTACAGAGAATAATTAATGATGTTAAAATAATCAAGCTATGTTGAATTTTTTTTTTTTTTTGAGACAGAGCCTCAAGCTATCCCCCTGAGTAGAGTGCTATGGCATCATGAGTGAGGCTGACACCTGGGCAGCAGAATGAGATTCTGTCTCAAAAAAAAAAAAAAAAAAAAAGAAACAAGAAAAGAAAAGAAAAAATTAACTTCCTCTCTGTTGTCCTGCTTCATTTACACAAGGTGATAGAAAACCCATGACTATTATATGCTCTGTAAAAAAATGTTACATGTACCCTGCCTCCCCCCCAAAACACTGCCTATAATCAATCAAATGGCTACAACTATATGCCAACCATGTAAGAATAATGTAATCCTCCTAACCCCCACTCTGTGTCTGCCTGCATAAATTAAATCTTAACTTCTCTACTTCACAATGCTGACTCCATTCCTTTGGAGTTGGTGTTTCCGAATGCTCCATACTCACTCTTCGCTCTTGAAGAAACTCTCTTTAAATTAGGTTTTCTTTTTTATTATTCTTTTAGGGTCATAAGAGAAAACTGAATAGTAGAAAAATGAGTATAGTCATGAAAAGACAATTTGCCACAGCAGGAACGCAAATGGCCAATAAACATGTACAAATGTTCAGGGTCAGAGGTAGTTTAAACACCACAAGGGGAAGCAGCACTTTCTTTCTAGTAGTCAGCATAAAAGTTAAAAGTGTATTCTTGTATCTGACACTGATGAGGATGGAAGGAAGGAGCTCTCCTGTACTCTGCAGATGGGACTATACACAATAATTTTCTAAGGCAAAAATATTGTCTTCATTTCACTTCCATTGAAATATCTTAAATGTGGGCTCGGTGCCTGTGGCTCAAGTGGCTAAGGTGCCAGCCACATACACCTAAGGTGGCGGGTTCGAATCCAGCCCGGGCCCGCCAAACA
>NW_003858159.1:0-1191 GCF_000181295.1 Otolemur garnettii | reverse complement strand
AACTTTCAGTAAAGGAGGATTTGCAAATCAAATCATGTATTTGCACAGGAGGACGTTTCTTGTTTAGCAGAACTTCGGACTGAATCTTTAAAAGAGCAGAGAACTAACTCAAAAAACATTGAAAAGATTTTGATTCAGCAGCTGCTGTGTTTCAGGTATTGAGATCATTGTTGGGAATCTGATTTCATCAATCATCTCTAACTCAGCAAGTCTAGTGTTCGAGGCTACCTTTACTTGATAGGTGACATTTGAGTTACTAGGAATAATAAAATCAACTTTTGGTGCTTTTCAATATAATAAGATACACACATACATACATACACATACAGAGAGCACATTTATGTATAACATATGAATTACATAGTATAATTAGATATGGAACACATGTACATATCTTATTATATCAAAATGCAATTTACATACAATGGATTTATAATCTATATAATTCTTATATAGGTATTACATTGTAGAAGATGGCATAAAAATGCCCATGAAAATATGTACCATAAAAGTTCATAAAGTTCTCAAAGTATACACTTTTGCCCTGATTTAGAATTCCTTTAAGGTTAGATCCAGAGATTTTATAAGAAAGTAGAGACCTGAGTTTGAATCCTGCACTGGTTTCCTACTAGCTCTGTAACTGTGGGCAACCTACAGTCTCTGAGCTTCAGTTCCTTGTGTATAAGATGAGAATAATGAATACGCTGCAGCATTGTCAAAGGGACTGAATAGGGTGGTAAGTGTGACAGTGCTTGTCACATGGTAAAACTCAGCATCGTGGCCTACCTGACAGTCTCCCTTCTCTTTGCAGAGCTGAGGCCTGAATTCGTCTGTAGCTGGCAGGTCCTGGGCCAGTCAGCCATGGTGCTGAGGGAAAGCTCTACTAGCAGAGTCCTAGAGATGCTTTTTTAAGCTTTAAATAGGGAAATCCAGGTTATTCTCTTAACCTCATTTACAGAATCATTTAAATTCTTTAAATCAGGCTATGGCATCGTCTCAATCTCCAGCCCCACTCTGAGCCTTACATACATTGATACTGGCCATCTGGTCCCGTGGCCACAGAAAGGAAATTAGGCAGAGCACATAGGTACCTCAATGTGAATTGTCTCCCTGCCTGAAATCATAACCTAGAAAGCATGCTGGTTCCTCAGGGAAAGGGTCAGTTCAGGGCAGGGCATATTGTTGGGTGTG
>NW_003858158.1:0-1191 GCF_000181295.1 Otolemur garnettii | reverse complement strand
TGTTTGGCGGGCCCGGGCTGGATTCGAACCCGCCACCTTAGGTGTATGTGGCTGGCACCTTAGCCACTTGAGCCACAGGCACCGAGCCCACATTTAAGATATTTCAATGGAAGTGAAATGAAGACAATATTTTTGCCTTAGAAAATTATTGTGTATAGTCCCATCTGCAGAGTACAGGAGAGCTCCTTCCTTCCATCCTCATCAGTGTCAGATACAAGAATACACTTTTAACTTTTATGCTGACTACTAGAAAGAAAGTGCTGCTTCCCCTTGTGGTGTTTAAACTACCTCTGACCCTGAACATTTGTACATGTTTATTGGCCATTTGCGTTCCTGCTGTGGCAAATTGTCTTTTCATGACTATACTCATTTTTCTACTATTCAGTTTTCTCTTATGTCCCTAAAAGAATAATAAAAAAGAAAACCTAATTTAAAGAGAGTTTCTTCAAGAGCGAAGAGTGAGTATGGAGCATTCGGAAACACCAACTCCAAAGGAATGGAGTCAGCATTGTGAAGTAGAGAAGTTAAGATTTAATTTATGCAGGCAGACACAGAGTGGGGGTTAGGAGGATTACATTATTCTTACATGGTTGGCATATAGTTGTAGCCATTTGATTGATTATAGGCAGTGTTTTGGGGGGGAGGCAGGGTACATGTAACATTTTTTTACAGAGCATATAATAGTCATGGGTTTTCTATCACCTTGTGTAAATGAAGCAGGACAACAGAGAGGAAGTTAATTTTTTCTTTTCTTTTCTTGTTTCTTTTTTTTTTTTTTTTTTTTTGAGACAGAATCTCATTCTGCTGCCCAGGTGTCAGCCTCACTCATGATGCCATAGCACTCTACTCAGGGGGATAGCTTGAGGCTCTGTCTCAAAAAAAAAAAAAAATTCAACATAGCTTGATTATTTTAACATCATTAATTATTCTCTGTAACATCATCCTAATAACCACATAATTTACCTATTGTCGGACATTTAGGTTGTTTCTTATTTCTAAATATTATACTATATATTAATATTACTTATATGTAATTGTGTGTATAGATATATATACATATACTTTTTTTTTTTAGAGACAGAGTTGCACTTTGTTACCCTGGGTAGAGTGCTATGGTGTCACAGCTCACAGCAACCTCCAACTCTTGGGCTTAGATGATTCTCTTGCCTCAGCCTCCCAAGTAGCTGGGAC
>NW_003858157.1:0-1191 GCF_000181295.1 Otolemur garnettii | reverse complement strand
TTTAACAGAAATTCTTATAGTATGACCTAATTTATCATAGCATTATGAATCTCATTATGGAGAAAACTTATTATTATTTTATGGTCTTATTTATTTTTAAAATGTCCACAGTCTGGGTAAATTCACACCTGGTAGGAACAGTGCACACCATCTTGGTGAAGGGCAAACTAACAACTTTGACTAAATCTGTACAAAAAAACAAGTATGCAAACAAAGCATGTGTACCCATAAAATTCTGAAATAAAAATAAAATACACCAATGTTTTCAATAAACAAATAAATCTCCAAAAAATAAAAAAATCCATAATATGGCAGCATTATTGCATTAAATTATATGTTGTACTTGCAATTTTCTTAGAAATACATGTTAGTAGAGAAAAGGAGAGACACAGCAAGAGACATCTTTCCTTATCAGTGCAGAAATAAGGTGTAATGTGTTGAGAATGTTGCCACAATAATCCATTAAAACTTAGAATGGTTAATGCAACATAAAATTTATATAAATATATAATTTATATATTCATAAACTTATATAAGTAAAATCATATTATTTATAATTTATTTATATTATTATTTACAATTTACATGGGTAAAATTATTTATATTTACATTTTTAGTGAGTTTATTTACATTTTAACAAGTATTATGTATTTAATACATAAATATTAAGTTTTTATAAGGTAACTTCATATATTCTATATACATATCCCCATTTGACTCATCATTTCAAGTAACTCATACAGAATAAAAAGGAGAAGAAATAGAAAAATACGTTAGGTAAAACGTGTATGAGTGACTGGTCAGCAGATGGGGGTATGTATCTGGATGGCTCTCACAGAGCTGTGTGAGTGGATGGTCAGCAGATGGAGGTGCATATCTGTATGGCTGTCAGATCTGTGTGAGTGGACGGTTGGTTTCAGGAATCAGATCAAAACTATAGGACTCTGCAGTCTCCTGGCCATTTAGTAGAGGGTCATGTACAGTGAAAAAAAGAAGAGCTTTTATCAATAGAGCAAGAAGGCCCTTATTTCCTGGAATCAGAGTCCAGCAAGGAGCAAGCTGACCTCTTGCCTCACCTATGAGCTAAAATGGAGCCCATAAAATTTTCACTGACTGGCAATCCTCTTGTCCAAATGACACCCCTGGGGAAAGGATGGTGAAGTGAAGAGAAGGCAGGTGGGGAAGGGAGTG
>NW_003858156.1:0-1191 GCF_000181295.1 Otolemur garnettii | reverse complement strand
CTGTGGGGACCAGGGCTGTGTCCACCATGGCCTGGGTTGAACAGTCAGGAGAAAATAGTGCTGAAGGCCACTGAGGATAAGGGGAAATGGGTCTCCATGCATGGCTGCTGGGAGTCAAGTCACTATTGTCATACAGGATGAGAGGCGTGAGGATTCAGGAGCATTTCAGATGGAAAGCAGACTGCAGGGGACTCATTTCCAATATGATTTGATGATGGTAAAATCTGAAACTAAGTTCTTACAAAGGGGAATGCATCCCGTTTCTCTGTAGAAAGGAAAAGTGAAAATTAATTCAGAAACAGTGAACCAAAAGCAGGTACTATTTCAGATCTATTGGCAAAACCTCTAGAAGGCCCCATAATACAATATCGAAAATGTCTTGGATACAATAAGAAATCACCTGTCATATTATGAACCAAAACACCACAACGTGGATGGAGAAAAGACTGTACATGACACTGACACTGAGATGATCTAGGTGGTGAAATGGTACGGCAGATGTGTCTAAGTCAGCAATCAGGACATCCCTTGGATCAGAGACTTTAGATGTTCTTGAAACAAAAGGGAAAGGAGAAAATTTCTAAAAAAATTAGAATCATGTAAAAAAAAACTAATGGAAATTATAGAAAAAATACAATTTTTAAAATGAACTTAAAAAAAGAAAAAGAAAAAAAGAACTCTTCGGAGAGACCCAGAACAAGTGACAAGGAAACTAAAATTCAGCCAGTGGAGAAGCTATTTCACGTGACTGGAGAACAAAGTAGGTACAATAGTTGCTTCAGCCCAGCAGGGGGAGCTGTGGGTCCTCTCAGGGCTGAGCCAGGGCTGAAACTAAAATGGTTCAAATGTAATGGTCCCGGGGTCCGAGCTCACGGTCCTGAGTTAGAGGGGACAGCAGGTGCTTCCTCTCAAGAAGCAATTCAAAGCTCACACCAGCCCAGCCTCCCTGACAGAGGAGCTGCCCCTGGGTCAAGGACACAGAATCAGATGGTGCTGGGGGTGTTGGAGAAGGGCTCATCTTTGCATAATGTACAACCCACACACACCCTCCCAGGGAGGAGGTCAGGGAGCTGGGAATGTGACAAAGGCCCATGCACCCAACCTGCTATGCATCTGGAAGGTTTTTGGAAAGGCCACACTATGGCCTGGATGCCAAGGAACAGAAAGATTTCAGAGACCAGCCTGGGAAGG
>NW_003858155.1:0-1191 GCF_000181295.1 Otolemur garnettii | reverse complement strand
ATGGATGGACGGATGTGTGGATGGATGGATGGATGGATGGATGGATGGATGTATGGATGTGTGGATGGATGTGTGGATGTGTGGATGCATGGATGGACGGATGTGTGGATGGATGGATGGATGGATGGATGGATGGATGGATGGATGGATGGATGGACGGATGTGTGGATGGATGGATGGATGGATGAATGGATGGATGTGTGGATGTGTGGATGCATGGATGGATGGATGTGTGGATGGATGAATGGATGGATGTGTGGATGTGTGGATGGATGGATGAATGGATGGATGTGTGGATGTGTGGATGGATGGATGAATGGATGGATGTGTGGACAAGTGGATGCATGAATGTATGGGTGAGTGGAAGGATAGATAGCTGGATGTGTGGACAAGTTTATGGACAGAAGAGGGATACATACAGACTGTGTTTGAGGACTAAATGAAATAATGTGTCCAAAGGGCTCAATGCACCGTTGGCACCTGTGGACTAATAGTTGAGATCATGCCTTGTGTTAATACCTTGTTCTCTCCCTCCTCAGGGAATGATCACATTAATCTTGGCCACTGACATGGCAAGGCATGCAGAAATTATGGATTCTTTCAAAGAAAAAATGGAGAATTTTGACTACAGCAACGAGGAGCACATGACCCTGGTATGTGGGCTGTCCTGCCTCTGACGGGGCTGGCTGACAGGGGTTGCACCACCCAGCTCAGAATGGAAACCACAGATTATCAGCCTTGCCCTGGAAGGAGGAGGTGTCTGTGGATGTGGTCCGGGCCCCTCCTCCCAGGGGAGCTCTCCTTCCAGGCCCGGAGGCAGCAGGTCACCTTCTCTGTCTGACAGGGGAAGATACGTGGGTGAAGGTGACGGATATGGTGCTGGCTGTCCCGTGAAAGCCCAGCCCTGCACAGCACACTCAGAACCACTTCTGGGAGGGTTCCCTCCAGCCAGGGCAGGGCCTGTCGCAGGTGCAGGCTGAGCCTGAACACACCCAGTGTACCCCATACAAAGAGAAGCACACGCTCCCCTCCCCATCTGCACAGAGAAGGGGAGTGTGTGGGGTCTGCTCAGTGTTGGAGGCCTGCTGGCCTTCCCACTCCCGAAATCCACTGTCTGTGTAGAATCAAGAGTATCACTTTCCACTGCCAGAGAGGTTGATTAGCAGGGACAGTCCTCGTAGACCAGGCTGA
>NW_003858154.1:0-1192 GCF_000181295.1 Otolemur garnettii | reverse complement strand
AACCAACTCAGCTGTAATTGTGACCCCAGGAACTGAGCCAAAATAAGAAGATGATTTCCACAGCCAATAATTTTGCCCCAAATTTAGCCAATTAGCAAACCTAATTATTCAATCTCCTGTGTGTCAAACTATCCTTACAAACACCATCTTCCCAATTCTCGGAGTGGCGGATTTGAGAAATTCCTCCCATCTGCCTGCTTAGTGCTATGCGGAATAAACTCTCTGTGCTATGAACCCTGTGGTCTCTGGGTATTGAGTTCCTCTGGGGCAGTGCACAGAGGAACCTGGTTGAGCAGCAAGAGTATTTTACCTATGTTTCTTACTTGTTACATTTATTGACATAGAAGACTGTTTAACCCAAAACTAACCACATTTTATAGAATTGATGAACAAAATAAAGAAGGAAAACAACTGGCAACAGTAGCACAGAGCCTGAGACCACTGAGTGGAAGTGGACTCTGATGTAGTAAATATAAGAAGTAAAATATTGTTTGAAGGTGAGAACTAAAAACATCTTTTTAAAAACTTAGAAGGAACACTGAAAGCAAAACAAAGAGGCATTGCCAACAATGGAGATAAAAAGGACCTATAAAAACATTCAATGAAATCATAAGATGGCAGACCCCACCAAAAGAAAGAACAACAACAACAAAAACCCTGAGATGGAAGATAGATTTAAAATTATAATTATATCAATAATCAAACTAACAAGAATGTGTAAACACTCTAGTGCAAATTCAAAAATTATTATATTGAATTAAAAATGCTAAAATATATGCCTTTTTTAAAAAAACCATTATAAATAGAAAGACATAGATAAGTTAAAAGAAAAAAATTGGGGGAAAGATATTACTAGGCAAATACTAGCCATAAGAAAGTGGGAGTGGCTGGGCATGGTGGCTCACGCCTGTTGTCCCAGCGCTGTGGGAGGCCCAGGTGGGTGGATCACCTGTGCTCAGAGGTTCGAGACCAGCATGAGCCAGAGTGAGAGCCAGAATGAGATCTTGTCTCTACCAAAAATCGCCAGGCATTCTGGCAGGTGCCTGTAATCCCAGCTACGTGGGAGGCTGAGGCTAGAGAATAACTTAAACCCAGGGACCCAGGGGTTGGCGGAGGTTGCTGTGAGCTATGATTCCATGGTACTCTACTGAAGGACACAAAGTGAGACTCTGTCTCCATTAAAAAAAAATAA
>NW_003858153.1:0-1192 GCF_000181295.1 Otolemur garnettii | reverse complement strand
CAGAGTGCCATGGCACCACAGCTTATAGCAACCTCCAACTCCTGGGCTCAAGCGAGTCTCCTGCCTCAGCCTCCCAAGTAGCTGGGACTACAGGCTCCCGCCACAACGCCTGGCCTATTTTTTTTTTTGGTTGCAGCCGTCATTGTTGTTTGGCGGCCTGGACTGGATTCGAACCCGCCACCTTAGGTGTATGTGGCTGGCGCCTTAGCCACTTGAGCCACAGGCGCCGAGCCAGTGCCTCCATTCTTAAAAATGGCATCATGCTACAGCAACTTAGTTCCTAGGGAGTGCGGGCCCCAGGATGAGCTTCCTCTCTGGAGTGGCCACATAGAGTATAGGCACCTTTCTATAGCAGCTCAGGCCTTGTGAGGACTGTGAGGCTCCCCTGAAGCTAGGATTGCAGGTGTCTGTGGTAGTAATGGGGACCTCTGGGGACTTCCCATTCACCTTTTTCCATACTAGGAAGTTCTCCCACCTCTAGGCCAACCCCTTTCTTCTTTTTGCTGCCTTCCTGAGTTTCCATGCTTCTGAGGGTTTTCATCACTTCTGGCTGAATTCCAGTGTTCTCCCTTAGGAGTGCATTATCCACTTTGGTGGTTTGGTTCTTTGTGGAGGATACATTCACTGTCAGTCTGTTTTTTGTCAGTGTTTTTTTAAAGACTATTTGTCAGTCTGTTTTTAAAAAATCATACCATCATTCTTCATTGTACCTATGTCATTTTATATAGAAATACCTCATTTTATTGCACTTCAATTTGTCATGAAGGTTTGTGCCCACCCTGCATTGAGCAAGTCTATTTGTGCCATTTTTTACAACAGTCTGTGCTTACTTCATGTCTCAATTCACATTTTGGTAATATTTTGAACATTTTTATTATTATATCTGTTATGATTATCTGTGATCAGTGATATTTGACCTCACTCTTATAATTGTTTTGAGGTGCACAAGCCACACCCATCTAAGATGGTGAGTTTTATTGAGAAATTTTGTGTGTGTTCTGATTCCTCCACCCACTGGCTCTTCCCTGTCTCTGTCCCTCTCCTCAGAGCTCTCTATTCCCTGAGACACAACAATATTGAAATTAGGTCAAGTATTTTTTTTTTTTTTTGAGACAGAGCCTCAAGCCATCCCCCTGGGTAGAGTGCCATGGCATCACGCTCACAGCAACCTCCAACTCCTGGGCTCAAGCGA
>NW_003858152.1:0-1192 GCF_000181295.1 Otolemur garnettii | reverse complement strand
GTAGAGTGCCGTGGCATTACAGCTCACAGCAACCTCCAACTCCTGGGCTCTAGCGAGTCTCCTGCCTCCACCTCCCAAGTAGCTGGGACCACAGGGGCCCGCCACAACGCCCGGCTATTTTTTGGTTGCAGCCGTCATTGTTGTTTGGCGGGCCCAGGCTGGGGATTCGAACCCGCCACCTTAGATGTACGTGGCTGGCGCCTTAGCCGGTTGAGCTATAGGCGCCGAGCCATCAATCTAAGTCTTATCTGTGAAGGTAAACTCCAACACAGCTTAGCATCTGGGTGCCAGGCAGTGTTCACATGCAAATGTTCTTAAACAGACCTCAACAGTCTGGCCCCTCTCCCACACAGCACAGACCCCAAGGGCCCTTGGATCTGACCTGCAGGGGCAACAAGCAACCTTTCTGAGCTGCACATACACTGGGGAGAGATGTACTTGCTTCTTCATGTGACACTTTCTTAAGACCCACTGTACAGGCTCAGCGCCTATAGCTCAACCGGCTAAGGCGCCAGCCACGTACACCTAAGGTGGCGGGTTCGAATCCCCAGCCCGGACCTGCCAAAACAACAATGACGGCTGGAACCAAAAAATAGCCAGGCATTGTGGCAGGCACCTGTGGTCCCAGCTACTTGGGAGGCGGAGGCAGGAGACTCGCTTGAGCCCAGGAGTTGGAGGTTGCTGTATGCTGTAATGCCACTGCACTCTGCCCAGGGGGACAGCTTGAGACTCTGTCTCAAAAAAAAAAAAAAAAAAAAAAAAGAAATACTTAAGTGTAAATCTAACAAAACATGTACCAACCTTGTATGCTAAAAACTACACAATGCTGATGAAATTAGTTAAAAGAGACCTCAATAAACAGAAAGACATACTATGTTTGTGGACTGGAAGACTCACCATAGTAAAGATATCAATTCTCCCCAAACAGACATACAGATATAATACAATTCCTATCAAAATCTCACCAACACTTTGTTATTGACACAGACAAAATTATTCTAAAATGTAATGGAAAAGCAAAGGAAGTAAGCTAAAACCATTTCAATAAAGAAAATTTAAGTTTTTTGATAAATAAGATTAAAGAAGATAAAGAGGGGGCACCATATGTGGCTCAAGGATTAGGGTGCCAACCCCATATAGTGGGGGTGGTGGGTTCAAGCCCAGCCCTGGTCAAAACTGTAAAAAAAAAAAA
>NW_003858151.1:0-1192 GCF_000181295.1 Otolemur garnettii | reverse complement strand
CACTTGACATTCATATGCATTAGAAAGACTTACAAAAGTTACCTATAACTGTTCAGTTAGATTCATTCTATAATCTTTTCAGGCCCATGTGCTCTCAGGGTAGAGTGGTAGGTAGTTCACCAGTATCTCAGCAGTTTTGTGTAGTGTGGTGTGTTTCAGAAGGCTGGGAGATGGAGGAGGATATGTGCCTCTCCCCTGGACGCCTCAAAAAGAGGAATGGCTCGGGTTGAAAATAGACACAGGGAAAGTTGACTATTTCAAATAATTTTTTAAAAAACAAATGAGATTGCCATCTTATACCAGTAGGAATGACTATTATTAAAAAGTCAAGAAATTTACAGATGCTGGCAGAGATCTGGAGAATAGGGAATGCTTATACTGTTGGTGGGAATGTGAATTATAACCTCTGTGGAAAACAGTATGGAGGGCTCTCAAAGAACTAAAAATAGAAATACTATTCGATCCAGCAATCCCACTAGTGTGGATCCATGCAAAGGAAAAGAAATCCATACATCAAAATGATACCTACCCTAGTATGAGGGTCTGACAACCCATCCTATAAAAAGTGCTACATAACACATTACTGAATATCACTATGGTCGCCTTTGAATCACTCCCCTTGGGAAGCTCCACAGTGATGCTAGTGCCCAGTCCACCATCACAAGCAATTTTGGAACTCTTTCTGGAATGAACTTGCCATCATGTGCTTATGTCAGCAGCACGGTATAAACAACTCGGGAAGGTTTCATCACCTTGGTGTATCAGGGTCTCACAGCTGTGTTTGTGTTGACATGTGGTAGTGTTGTCATGAATGGCCTTCATTATTGTTGTTGTGTGTTTTTGTGTACTGTACAATGATAGTTCTGATGGTCATTCTAGAAAAAGAATTCCAAACTTGCTTTGAAAGTAGGTGCTGGCACTGGTGCCTAACTTCTCAAGGGGAGTATTATTGAATTGAAATCGTCCCTTACTAGCTGTATAACCTTTCTAGATATTTAGTCTCTACTGAGACTTGTTTTCTATTAATCTCATGAAGTTACTGTAAAGATTCATGTACTGTATTCATGTATGTACTGTAAAGGTTTCCTGTAGTCTTGGCACACATTGAATACCAAAGATAAGGTTAATACCATCTCCTCCTCTAATTCTTCCCTGAACCTCTTATTTCAACTCTGTCTCTGTTTCTGGGTGT
>NW_003858150.1:0-1192 GCF_000181295.1 Otolemur garnettii | reverse complement strand
AAGAAATTCTCAAAAAATTCTTCATCTGAATGATGCCAGATAAAAACTTTCATCCCCTTATGAAAAAAAAATTCAGTGAAAATGTACAAAAGATTTTCAGATGTTTTTCTACAAAAATAATGTAGAAATTTTCTGTAAGTACATGAAAGATGCTCACCCTCGCTAGTCATCAGAAAGAGGCATATTGAAACCATAGGCATTTATGGCTGCATAGGACAGCTGACACTGAGTTTCTCAGAGATGACATTTTCCCTCACCAGTGCATTTCTTATCCCCTTACTTAAGGCAGTGCCTCCTAAACCTTCCCAGCAGTGATACCTCTGATCTTAATGTAAGGTTTCTTAATCCAGCAGTGATTCCTCTGATCTCTTGTAAGGTTTCTATGCCCCTGAGTCTCTGACCCCTTCCTCAATAATCTCGGAAGGCAAGGCTTGTGTCTCCACCATCATCTCAGCCAAGCTTCAATGAGACATCTCAGCAGTTTATTAGGACCAATTCCAGAAGTCCTTGCTGGGATGTTATGTGTCGATTCATGATAAAGTGCTCCCATGTCAGTTAACTTGCTTATCCATCCTTATGTTCTACCTCGCTCCCTTGGTCCTCAGGATCCACTCCCACATTTGCTCCTCCATAAACTACTAGAGGAACTTCCAGTTCCTTTCAATTTGTGTTAGCTGGTGAGTTATTTCCCTCTGCTGCCGTACCGTGGCTGGCTTAAAACAACAGAAACTTCTTTCATGGCTTGAAGAGGCAAAAGTCTGCAATGCATCCTGTGGAGCTAACTTCAAACTTCAGCAGGGCTTGTTCTTCCTGGAGCCTTCAAAGGAGAATCCATTCCTCATCTCCTCCAGCTTCTAGTAGCTATTGGCTTTCTGTGGCTATGGTTACCACACTCCAACCTCCACTTCCATCATCATGCTACCTTCTCTTTGTCAAATAATCCTCCACAACTTTCTTAATGAGGACTTTAATGATTACATTTGGGCCCCTCCAAGCTGTTCCAGTATAATATTCCCAGCTCAACATCTCTAACCTTAAAGTGTCCTTCACCATGGGAGTGTCTTCCAGGAATCTGGTTGGGTATCTTTGGAGGCCACTACTCCACCTACCACAGCCAGGTAGAGGAATTCTATGGAATGAGTAAATTATTCCCTCTTGACTGATAAATGGGATTTCCTCTCTCACACTGTGC
>NW_003858149.1:0-1192 GCF_000181295.1 Otolemur garnettii | reverse complement strand
TTTTTTTTTTTTACAGTTTTGACCAGGGCTGGGCTTGAACCCACCACCCCCACTATATGGGGTTGGCACCCTAATCCTTGAGCCACATATGGTGCCCCCTCTTTATCTTCTTTAATCTTATTTATCAAAAAACTTAAATTTTCTTTATTGAAATGGTTTTAGCTTACTTCCTTTGCTTTTCCATTACATTTTAGAATAATTTTGTCTGTGTCAATAACAAAGTGTTGGTGAGATTTTGATAGGAATTGTATTATATCTGTATGTCTGTTTGGGGAGAATTGATATCTTTACTATGGTGAGTCTTCCAGTCCACAAACATAGTATGTCTTTCTGTTTATTGAGGTCTCTTTTAACTAATTTCATCAGCATTGTGTAGTTTTTAGCATACAAGGTTGGTACATGTTTTGTTAGATTTACACTTAAGTATTTCTTTTTTTTTTTTTTTTTTTTTTTTGAGACAGAGTCTCAAGCTGTCCCCCTGGGCAGAGTGCAGTGGCATTACAGCATACAGCAACCTCCAACTCCTGGGCTCAAGCGAGTCTCCTGCCTCCGCCTCCCAAGTAGCTGGGACCACAGGTGCCTGCCACAATGCCTGGCTATTTTTTGGTTCCAGCCGTCATTGTTGTTTTGGCAGGTCCGGGCTGGGGATTCGAACCCGCCACCTTAGGTGTACGTGGCTGGCGCCTTAGCCGGTTGAGCTATAGGCGCTGAGCCTGTACAGTGGGTCTTAAGAAAGTGTCACATGAAGAAGCAAGTACATCTCTCCCCAGTGTATGTGCAGCTCAGAAAGGTTGCTTGTTGCCCCTGCAGGTCAGATCCAAGGGCCCTTGGGGTCTGTGCTGTGTGGGAGAGGGGCCAGACTGTTGAGGTCTGTTTAAGAACATTTGCATGTGAACACTGCCTGGCACCCAGATGCTAAGCTGTGTTGGAGTTTACCTTCACAGATAAGACTTAGATTGATGGCTCGGCGCCTATAGCTCAACCGGCTAAGGCGCCAGCCACGTACATCTAAGGTGGCGGGTTCGAATCCCCAGCCTGGGCCCGCCAAACAACAATGACGGCTGCAACCAAAAAATAGCCGGGCGTTGTGGCGGGCCCCTGTGGTCCCAGCTACTTGGGAGGTGGAGGCAGGAGACTCGCTAGAGCCCAGGAGTTGGAGGTTGCTGTGAGCTGTAATGCCACGGCACTCTAC
>NW_003858148.1:0-1192 GCF_000181295.1 Otolemur garnettii | reverse complement strand
TTTCTGTGATTTCTTCAGTGGTTTAGGGTGCAATTATTAGTGGAGGCATTGGTGAAGTTTTGCTAATAATCCAAGTGATTTTGATGCAAGGGAAAAATTTTTTGACCATTGTATAATGAATTTATTTGTGCTCTAAAATAATGAAACATTAACATGCACCTTTCCACTTCATGGGTCATGGCCCACATAGAAATTAGATAGGAAATCCTTTGGTCTTCGTGATTCTGTTTCATGGAAGAACCTTGTAACATATGCCCACTGCTTCCATTATTTAATTGTTTTTTTCCACTTCCATCTTGCCCTAACGACCCTGAAATCAAACACCCTGGGGTCTGTGACATGGGCATTCTTCATAAACATTTCTCAAACTTTATCCCACCCCTGTTTCATAGTGATGTCTAGCTAGAATAAGTGCACAGTGTTCGACACCACCTGATACCAGGTGTGGTAGAACTCGCACACTCTCTGCTTGGCCTTGTTCATGTCTCACCTGAAAATGGGCTTCACAGAAGTGCTGGCCAAAGCAGCAGCCCTGCAGAGGTACCTGCTTCCATCTTGCTAGAGAAAACCCAAGGCAAGGGAAAGTTTGCAAGCCATTGTACAAACTTGGGTACAAAGGCTATTGCGTCATTTAAAACTTTATTATGCTTAACAAGTTCCTTTCTCCTTTAACTGGTGTTTCTTATTCTGGATTGTACATTATAAACACCTGGGGAAATATTAAGACTACCAATGCCTGGGTACCAAGCCAGACCAATCAAATGGAACTGTCTGGGAGGGGCCCCAGCATCTGTATTTTTTTTTTTAATTGAGACAGTCTCACTTTATCACCTTTGTTAGAGTGCCGTGGCATCATAGCTCACAGCAACTTCAAACTCTTGGGCTCAAGCGATTCTCTTGCCTCAGCCTCCCTATTAGCTGGGACTACAGTCACCTGCCACAACGCCCAGATATTTGTTTTGTTTTGTTTTGTTTAGCAGGCCTGGGCCAGGGTTGGAATCCACCAGCTCCAGAGCATGTGGCCAGTGCCCTAACCACTGAGCTACAGGAGCCCTGGCATCTGTATTCTCTTTTTTTCTTTGAGACAGAGTCTCACTCTATTGCCCTTGGTAGAGTGCCATGGTGTCACAGCTCACAGCAAACTCAAACTCTTGGGCTTAAGTGATTGTTTTGCCTCAGCCTCCCAAGTAGC
>NW_003858147.1:0-1192 GCF_000181295.1 Otolemur garnettii | reverse complement strand
AAAAAAAAAAACTACATGGAAAGATTTTCTTAACTTGATATTAAGACTTTATTTTTTTAATTTTATGTCAGAATACGATAGCAATAGAAACATTTTTGTTACATAAATTGCTTTTGTACTGTTTTAGTCATAAGTGTTCCCATCACCCAGACAGTGTGCAATGTACTTACAAAGTGTGAATTTACCCATCCCTTTATTTCCCTGACTTATTTTAAAACAATAATAATCAAGAGAATGTGATATTACTGTAAGTCAGTGATTTTCAACCAGTGTACCATGAAAGAATCTTAGGTATACTGTGAAATTTTTAAAAAATCATTAATTAAATTATTTTCAAATGAAGTTCAAAAAGTAAGTATATTCTTTTCTTTATTTTTTTTTCAATCAACGTAATTTAAGTGTGCCACAGAAGTTTAACTATAGGTTCAAGTGTGCTGTGAGATAAAAAAAGTTGAAAAACACTGCTAAGGACTGAATATAGGCAACTTAAATGTTACAGAGCTCCAAAGTAGATTGTTGTATTTGTAGACACTTGATTTACAACAAAGGTAGCATTCCAGAACTGTAGAAGAAGAATGGGTTTTCAGTAAATAGTATGGTAACAATTAGATGTCAATTTGAGAAAATAAAAGTTGACATCTACATCACATCACATTAAAAAAATAAATTCAAGTGTATTGTACAAGAGTACTTTAAAAAGTTTGTGGACAGGCGCCAAGCTCAAGTGGCTAAGGCGCCAGCCATATACACCTAAGGTGGCGGGTTTGAATCCAGCCTGGGGCTCGCCAAACAACAATGACGGCTACAACCAAAAAGTAGCGGGACGTTGCGGTGGGCACCTATGGTCCCAGCTACTTGGGAGGCTGAGGCAGGAGACTCGCTTGAGCCTAGGAGTTGGAGGTTGCTGGGAGCTGTGATGCCAGGGCGCTCTACCTAGGGGGACAGCTTGAGGCTTGGTCACACACACACACAAAAAAAAAGTTTGTGGACAAATGTAATTAAAAGATAAAAATAAAAAGTATAAACTTTATTTCTCAGCATACCTCCATCAAGGTCCATATAACTTTGTAAGCTATGATACCAACAATTCAGTCCATCTCTAAAGAACTTATGGTCCAGGGAGTGTAAACATGTCAACAGCCTTTTACATTATTAATTAATGACAAATAAATACCCTTTACAGACTTTTTTT
>NW_003858146.1:0-1192 GCF_000181295.1 Otolemur garnettii | reverse complement strand
AAGAAATTCTCAAAAAATTCTTCATCTGAATGATGCCAGATAAAAACTTTCATCCCCTTATGAAAAAAAAATTCAGTGAAAATGTACAAAAGATTTTCAGATGTTTTTCTACAAAAATAATGTAGAAATTTTCTGTAAGTACATGAAAGATGCTCACCCTCGCTAGTCATCAGAAAGAGGCATATTGAAACCATAGGCATTTATGGCTGCATAGGACAGCTGACACTGAGTTTCTCAGAGATGACATTTTCCCTCACCAGTGCATTTCTTATCCCCTTACTTAAGGCAGTGCCTCCTAAACCTTCCCAGCAGTGATACCTCTGATCTTAATGTAAGGTTTCTTAATCCAGCAGTGATTCCTCTGATCTCTTGTAAGGTTTCTATGCCCCTGAGTCTCTGACCCCTTCCTCAATAATCTCGGAAGGCAAGGCTTGTGTCTCCACCATCATCTCAGCCAAGCTTCAATGAGACATCTCAGCAGTTTATTAGGACCAATTCCAGAAGTCCTTGCTGGGATGTTATGTGTCGATTCATGATAAAGTGCTCCCATGTCAGTTAACTTGCTTATCCATCCTTATGTTCTACCTCGCTCCCTTGGTCCTCAGGATCCACTCCCACATTTGCTCCTCCATAAACTACTAGAGGAACTTCCAGTTCCTTTCAATTTGTGTTAGCTGGTGAGTTATTTCCCTCTGCTGCCGTACCGTGGCTGGCTTAAAACAACAGAAACTTCTTTCATGGCTTGAAGAGGCAAAAGTCTGCAATGCATCCTGTGGAGCTAACTTCAAACTTCAGCAGGGCTTGTTCTTCCTGGAGCCTTCAAAGGAGAATCCATTCCTCATCTCCTCCAGCTTCTAGTAGCTATTGGCTTTCTGTGGCTATGGTTACCACACTCCAACCTCCACTTCCATCATCATGCTACCTTCTCTTTGTCAAATAATCCTCCACAACTTTCTTAATGAGGACTTTAATGATTACATTTGGGCCCCTCCAAGCTGTTCCAGTATAATATTCCCAGCTCAACATCTCTAACCTTAAAGTGTCCTTCACCATGGGAGTGTCTTCCAGGAATCTGGTTGGGTATCTTTGGAGGCCACTACTCCACCTACCACAGCCAGGTAGAGGAATTCTATGGAATGAGTAAATTATTCCCTCTTGACTGATAAATGGGATTTCCTCTCTCACACTGTGC
>NW_003858145.1:0-1192 GCF_000181295.1 Otolemur garnettii | reverse complement strand
TCGCTTGAGCCCAGGAGTTGGAGGTTGCTGTGAGCGTGATGCCATGGCACTCTACCCAGGGGGATGGCTTGAGGCTCTGTCTCAAAAAAAAAAAAAAATACTTGACCTAATTTCAATATTGTTGTGTCTCAGGGAATAGAGAGCTCTGAGGAGAGGGACAGAGACAGGGAAGAGCCAGTGGGTGGAGGAATCAGAACACACACAAAATTTCTCAATAAAACTCACCATCTTAGATGGGTGTGGCTTGTGCACCTCAAAACAATTATAAGAGTGAGGTCAAATATCACTGATCACAGATAATCATAACAGATATAATAATAAAAATGTTCAAAATATTACCAAAATGTGAATTGAGACATGAAGTAAGCACAGACTGTTGTAAAAAATGGCACAAATAGACTTGCTCAATGCAGGGTGGGCACAAACCTTCATGACAAATTGAAGTGCAATAAAATGAGGTATTTCTATATAAAATGACATAGGTACAATGAAGAATGATGGTATGATTTTTTAAAAACAGACTGACAAATAGTCTTTAAAAAAACACTGACAAAAAACAGACTGACAGTGAATGTATCCTCCACAAAGAACCAAACCACCAAAGTGGATAATGCACTCCTAAGGGAGAACACTGGAATTCAGCCAGAAGTGATGAAAACCCTCAGAAGCATGGAAACTCAGGAAGGCAGCAAAAAGAAGAAAGGGGTTGGCCTAGAGGTGGGAGAACTTCCTAGTATGGAAAAAGGTGAATGGGAAGTCCCCAGAGGTCCCCATTACTACCACAGACACCTGCAATCCTAGCTTCAGGGGAGCCTCACAGTCCTCACAAGGCCTGAGCTGCTATAGAAAGGTGCCTATACTCTATGTGGCCACTCCAGAGAGGAAGCTCATCCTGGGGCCCGCACTCCCTAGGAACTAAGTTGCTGTAGCATGATGCCATTTTTAAGAATGGAGGCACTGGCTCGGCGCCTGTGGCTCAAGTGGCTAAGGCGCCAGCCACATACACCTAAGGTGGCGGGTTCGAATCCAGTCCAGGCCGCCAAACAACAATGACGGCTGCAACCAAAAAAAAAAATAGGCCAGGCGTTGTGGCGGGAGCCTGTAGTCCCAGCTACTTGGGAGGCTGAGGCAGGAGACTCGCTTGAGCCCAGGAGTTGGAGGTTGCTATAAGCTGTGGTGCCATGGCACTCTG
>NW_003858144.1:0-1192 GCF_000181295.1 Otolemur garnettii | reverse complement strand
TGAGCTCTATTTTGCTTTTCATTGGTGGTGTTTGCCATGTCAGCTCAGGTTTTAAATCCCTTACTGTTGTTACCCAAGGCAGTCAGGGGTTAACGTGATGTTGGGTCTGATTCACAGATCAATTCTCAAAACCTTTGCTATGCTACTTTGGAAGTATTCCACTGATGCAATTTGGGGACAAACCTGGGAATTCTCTTTTAGAATTTTCTCTCAGTGTTTGGCTCCTAGGAAGCCTCCTCCCCAGTCTTTTCGTCAGAAAGAGTCTTCTCTCTTAAATGTTGTCTTCTAAGCTGCTGTACACTTCTGTGTTACTGGATATACCCTGAGGGAGAAGCAGTGAAGGAAAACATAAAAATGGGGATTCCTCCCACACCCTGTACACACAGAGGCCCATTTTTCTATTTTCTCTATCCAGCAAGATGAGGTTTGGAGACCTGTGTTTCTCCTGCTGCCTCCATAGTCACCAAGGCTGGCCCCTGAAGCTGGTCTTGGGGCAGAGTTGGGAAACAAAGAAGAGAGAAAATCTATTGAGATTTCACTCCCAACCACTACATTCTGTCTCCTAGGGTCCCCATTTCTCAGTCCTCTGGGAGAATAACAGGTTTTCTCAAAGTTTTTGCTATCTGTGCTGTCTTGTAGTTCCTCTATTTGGCCCATCCTTAAGTCAAAGCCAGAAAATCTTGGAGGGGAAAAAATATCTCAGAAACTCACTATTTGGCATACTTGTTGTTTTTTGAATTTTGACTTCTTTACTCAACTTTCTTACTATTATTTACTTTTCAGAGTCCAGAATTCTTAAGGAGTGTTTTGTTCAGAATTTTGTTTTGTAATCAGTGAGAAAGATTCAGTATTTTGTCCAGAAATTTTAATAATAATTAAAACGTTTAGTATTTAGCACTTTGTCCAGAATTTTTAATTGTAACGCATATTAGGAGAAAGACTAGCATGCTTACTTTATTTTAGCTGGCACTAGATGTCTATCCACCCAATTATTGATGCCCTTGGCCATAAAATCTCAAAAAATTGATAATGCACAAATCATGTTCTCTGAGAACCTTACAACAGAATCAGAAAATAATATAAAACATGTATTTCCAAATACTTTATGGCTTAAAAATGAATAATATTGAAAATTATAAATTATTTAGCTTTGAAAAATAATAGAAACACACTAATGGGCTATAGCAAAAAA
>NW_003858143.1:0-1193 GCF_000181295.1 Otolemur garnettii | reverse complement strand
TCAGGAGGCACTATAAAACCTACCCCTGAAGGATTCTTGTGAGCTTTTAGATCACAAATCAGCAGGGTCTAAATGCTGAGGAGACAATCAGTTGATCACCGAAGACAACTAAGTTTGGAATAAGAACCATAGAGGTTGCTGGCTGTTATCTTTGCCTCCTAAAAAAAAAAAAAAAAGTGCGACTTGAATCCCCAGTGACACACTACAACATGTTCTCATCAAAAGCAATGACTTCTGTTTCATTGGCCACAAGGAAGAGTTTGGCTTTGTTCAGGCTGAGGCCACTTCAAGACCAAAGCTCTGAGACAAGGTAATCTGAAAAAAGGAGGCAGTGAGAAGGAAAAAGGAGGACAAAGAGTGGAATAAGAAGAAAGTACACATGAGGAGTGACCAACAGAAAAGTTTAGGCAACATGAAAAAGCAAAGCAGAGCAACTCCCCCAAGGGATCATGAGGCAGCTATTGCAGAAGACTCCACCTACAAAGATTAATGGATTTGACATAAAATGAATTTAAAATATGAATGATAAAGACAACAAAAGGAATGGATGAGAAAATGGAAAGTCAGAACCAAAAGTCAGATGAGAAATATATAGAATATAAAAAGGATATGGTGGAGCTTAAGAAAATGAATGAGACATTCAGAGAATGCAAAGATGCAATAGAGAGTATCAAAAATAGGTTAGACCATGGAGAAGAAAGAATCTCAGAGTTAGAGGGTAAACTTTTCCAGTTAACCCAGGTGGTTACAGAGGCAGAAAAAAGGACAGAGAAAGCAGATGAGGCACTTAGAGAACTATGAGACTCCATGAAGCTTCTAAACATATAAATAATAGGGATTCATGAAGGAGAAGAAGATTGTCCCAAAGGAATGGAAGCCCTTATCACAGAGGAATGGAAACCCTACTGGGGACTATCATAAACTTCCCAAGTTTCACTAAAGATCTTAACACATTCCTTTCAGTTGGATATTGAATGCCAGGTCATCTCAACTCAAGCAGAGCTTCTCCAAGACACATTGTAATGAACCTGTCCAAAGTTACGATGAAAGAAAAAATTCTGCAAGCAGGCAGGAGTAAGTGCCAAGTGACATACAGAGGCAGAGCCATTAGGATAACAACAGACTTTCCAAAAGAAACTTTCCAAGCCAGAAGAGCATGGTCATCTACTTTTAACATTCATAAACAAAACAAT
>NW_003858142.1:0-1193 GCF_000181295.1 Otolemur garnettii | reverse complement strand
AAAGCTTTCCAGGTCCTGTGGATGTTGCTCAAACTTTGAGAACCTCTGCTTCTCAGCTCCCACTGGGAGAACCAGAAGGCAATGGAGCCCAGAGCTGCTTCAGTGGTTTTGACAGCTGACCACACATTGGAATTGACTGTGGCACTTGAAATGCACCTGGGCTCAAGGCACTCCTAAGGAATCAGAATGTCAGTTTGGGTTTGGTTTTAATTCCCCAGGTGATTTCAAAGGGTATCAGATAACCTCAGGTTCTCCTAATGATTAAGAAGTTAAAATCTGAGGTTTTATATAAATGGTTCTAATTTGTATAACATTGCACAGTCCACATAAAACAAATATGCAGGCTCTAAAATTTGCAAACCCAGATACATGACTAGGTGTGACCTGTAGTTTCCTGTCCAACAAACAGATGAAATGTAAAGCCAGAGCCGAGAAGACAAATATGAATTACAGTTATTTATTTATTTATTTATTTATGCAGTTTTTGGCTGGGGCTGGGTTTGAACCCAGCCCGAACCTTACTGGGTTTGAACCCAGCCAGAACCTTACCCTCATGAGCCACACAGGTGCCACCCTGAATTATGGTTACTGATCTGGCTATGTCTGTGTAACATAAAAATGTGAGAACAAATGCAAGCAAGTAAACGTAAACCACAGTTTGATATTGTTCAAATAAAATGATTACATTAGAAAATTACCAACTTTCAAAAACATTAATTATCACATGTTACTTCTGTAATATACTAAATACTGCTTACCTTTACTCGATAGTAACAATAAGTCTGAACGACAGGCAGAATGACCGGGGCACGATCAAAGACAGCATGTACTTCTTGGCTTCTCTGAACACCTCTTTTAAAAGATCCTTTTAATTGATTTGTTTGCCACAGCTGCTGTAGCAATTCTAATAAACCTAGCCGTTTAAAACAACATTCATTTATTCTCTGATAATTTCAAAGGCCAAAGATCTAAAGTCAGTTGTATTGGTCACTATTAAGAAGGCAACAAGCCTGAACCCTAAAGAGGTTATCAGAGAGAAGAGCCTGGCTTTTCCAGTGTCCAGAGCTTCACTCCTTGCTTTCCTTGGCGTCTGGTCCCTTCCACCAGCTTTGAAGCCAGCACCATAGTACTCACACTGCCTTCTACAAATCTCCTTTTCCTTCCTCTTATAAAAGCACTATGAGTGTGTATGT
>NW_003858141.1:0-1193 GCF_000181295.1 Otolemur garnettii | reverse complement strand
CCCCCAGCTATATCTGCCAATCAGACCAGCAGTAAGGCAGACCCCCAGCTACATCTGCCAATTGGAGGGCAAACTCCCCTGGCCATCCAGCCCCCAGAAAGCCTTCCTGATCTTGGACAACATTAAGTCAGAACCATTATGAACCTCATATTACCATTCTGATGGTTTCGCAAAGGAAAATTTTCCCAGTTATGTTTTTTCCTTCAGGCCTAGGCAGGCCTGGCCTTAAACTTGTCTGAAGTTTATTTCTAAAACTTCTTCCAGGCCAGGCTCAGTGAAAAGCACCTGTAACCCTAGGAGGCCGAAGTGTGAGGATCGCTTGAGCTTAGGAGTTGAGACCACCTTGAGCAAGAGTGAGACCCCATCTGTACTAAAAATAGAAAAACTAGCTGGGCATTGTGTTGGGGGCCTGTAATCCCAGCTACTCAGGAGGCTGAGGCAGGAGGGTCCCTTGAGCCCAGTCCCAGGTTGCTGTGAGTTGTGATGATGCCATGGCACTCTGACCAGGGTGACAGAGTGAGATTGTCTGAAAACCAACCAACGAAAAACAACCTCTTCAGGAGGAGTTTTTCTATAAGGTTTATAGGATCTATTGTTTTGTTACGTGATGTCCACGTGGTTGGAGGAGCTGAGGCATTAGAGCAGTTTCCTTCTTATCTCCGAATCCTGGTCCTCAAGGTCTCACCTGCAGGTGCGCGTGCAGTGGGGGTTCACCAGGGCCATGGTGGGGCACAGACCCTCCCCACCTTGGGGGTACCCAGAGTTGAAATTGCACACTTTCAGTTCCCTGGAAGTCTTGACGTGTTATCTTGCCATTAATTATCCGGCAATCAGGGTTTAGGGCTTAATATTTCAGGAAACAGAATTTTAATAAGAAATGAAGTGTAAATATTTATATCCCCAAACAAGATAGCAGCAATTAATAGGAGTTCCTGCTTCTTGGTGTCAGAGTCTCGGGCATCATGTTCCCTAATTGCATTCTCTGGCATGTGTCCCGGCACCGTCTATTTCGACCCCCCCCTTTTGCGTGGTCTCATTTTTCTAAGTACAAAGGTTCAAGAATAAGTATAAGGTCCAAATCAGTCCCCAAGAACTAATTTAGGATAGGCCTGCTGCATTTATATCAGAGATCCTGTTCTATTACCTTTTTTAAAGATTGACTGTTTATGCAAACCTGCCATCAGTTCCTGTGT
>NW_003858140.1:0-1193 GCF_000181295.1 Otolemur garnettii | reverse complement strand
TTTTTTTTTTTTTTTAACTCTTATAGCACAGGTGACTTACTGTAGAAGTAAGGTGACTTCTTACTAAAATGTGATGAAATGAAGTAAGGTGACTTCTCCTATAGTAAGTCACCTGTGCTACAAAGGTTTAAAAAGAGAGGGTTGTTTGTTATGCTTTAGTATGTTCTCTTTTAAGCAAATGATGTCTTTATACATTTTTAAGGTGAATTCTACCTATTTTGCCATTTTAGAGATTTTGCTCATATATTATGGTTATTCTGTCTTTTAAATTCTCATTTTAAATTCCTTCTTCTTGAATTACCTTCTTTGCTTGGTTTCTAGGACACTCTGCTGTCCTAATTCTTCTGTCTCGATGCTGCCCCAGTTCAGTCTCTGTTACTGGTTCTTCCTCATGTTCCAAACATTGATATTCGGAAGTACCTCAAAGCTCAGGGCTCAATTTTGAGACCCCTTGTCTCCCTTATTTGTTTATTTTTTAGTCGACAAATTCTTGAATATATACAAAGTTGTATGTGTACCAGATGTATAATGTGACTACTTGTTATTCATTGTGAAGTAATTACTATGATCAAATTAAGACGTCATCACACATGATGACTAATTTTTTTATAATGGTACATTATTCAGCCCTAAACAGAAGACAGTCTTACCATTTACAATAGGATTGAAGCTGGAGGATATTATGCTAAGTTAAATAAGTGAGAAACAGATAAATACTAAATGGTCTCACTTATTTGTGAAACCTAAAAATGTCAAACTTGTTGAAGCAGAAAGGAAAATGGTGATTGCTGGTGCCTGGAGTTGGGAGACTCAGGGAAATGTGTATCCAAGTGTGCAAACTTTCACTTATGGGCTGAATAAGTTCTGGGGATCTAACACAGATCCTGGTGACTATAGTTTATAATAGCGTATGGTTTAGTTGATGTTTTCTGAGAGTAGATTTTTGAGTCCCTTTCTTCTCTATGTCCATCAGCTTCCTCTGTGACCTCATCCATTCTCATGATTTTAAATCAAGCCAGACAGTTCATTTTCCCTCCCACACCTCTTCCTCCTGCAGTGCCCCAACTCAGTGAGCACTACCATTAATTCCTCAGTGGCTAAGGACAAAACTCTTGTCACCTTCTTCGAAGTCTGTCCTTTGGTTCCCTTGTATTTCCTTTACAAACCCTTAGACATTCTATTAGCTGTACCTT
>NW_003858139.1:0-1193 GCF_000181295.1 Otolemur garnettii | reverse complement strand
ATCTCATGTTCAAAGAGTTTTCCCTTCTGAATAAATCTCTTAAGTTCAGACTTGTTTTCTGTGAAAAAACATAGCCCCTGCTGGAGAGTCGCTAAATAAGCAAAGCAATCTTTGGTAAAAATATACTGTGTATACACACACACAGAGGGAGCCCCCAAAGTATATATATTTCAAGAAAGGAAAAAAAACTGTGTTAAAATTGCAATATTCAATTCACGTTTGACTTCTGCAATTACAAGAGACAAGATGCAATAAATAAGATAATAAGCATTATTGGTATATATGGAGTATTTTAATTTTAATCCAGCTGGTTTGGTCTTTTCTTAACATGTGTACGCAATTTTGCAACTCTTTTTCTGGAATGACTATCAGAGCTATCATTGTGTGAGATCTGACAATTAAGCCCCAGTCCTAGAAAAAGTGCTTTGAAAGGTGGACTCGGCGCTGGTGCGGGTGAGAAGCTTCCCAAGGGGAGTATCTCGAAGGTGACTGTAGTTATATTCAGCAACGACGGATGCAGAGCTTTTTCTAGGGTAAGTTGGTAAAATTAATTGTACGCCCAGTATGCATGTGTGTGTGTGTGTGTGTGTGTGTGTACATGCCCATGTGTGTAAAGTTCATTATTCATTGCAGGAGTCAACTTCGTGGACAACTCAAGGCTCTGTCTATCTATTTGTACACCTATCTCATGATGTATCTCCATTACCCTATATATGGGTCTATTTTGGATTATTTATCTATCCACCCTTTCACTCATTCATCAGTCATTTTTTAAAAAAATATCCTTCTCGAGTGACACGGACACAGATCAGCATGCTGAGCTGAATATTCTCTGTGTAGATTCTCCATGAGATTCTTACTTACCTACTGATTTGTTCTTATAAATTAATAAACCATCCAGAGCTACAAGGTTCTGAAGCAAACACATCAGAGAGGATATACTTCAAATGTCACGCTTATGAATATCAAACTTATGATAAAGTTTCCAGCTGTCATCACATAGTGGGATAAAGCTTACATAGCTTTCAAAAACAAAATGAATTCAAGACCTCCAATTGATCTAAGGGGGCGGAGTGTATGTGGGGAGGGGACGTAACTTCACTCACTGGGCGGCTACTCTGCTGAGTGTAACGGGCTGTCCAGGTCCCTCCCTGCCAAGAACCCTGCCAGAGAGGAGGTGGTAAGGATGACAC
>NW_003858138.1:0-1193 GCF_000181295.1 Otolemur garnettii | reverse complement strand
GCTGGGACCACAGGCGCCCACCACAACGCCCGGCTATTTTTTTTCGGTTGCAGCCATCGTTGTTTGGCGAGTCCGGGCTGGGGATTCGAACCCGCCATCTTAGGTGTACGTGGCTGGCGCCTTAGCCGGTTGAGCTATAGGCGCCGAGCCATCGGGACTTTTTTAAAATGTCGCGGGACGTGGGACAAATTGTTAAAAATCAGGACTGTCCCGCCAAAAGCAGGACGTCTGGTCACCTTAGGTAAACCCCAAATGCTATCAACAAACCCAGCCCCTAATTTCCTATCTCATCAGTGGCTGAGGTGGGGCCAGAATCTAGGTATCCTACCTCTGCAGTTCTTCCCAGGCCATCACCAGGCCTTGACTTATGTTCCACCCTGGATCACCCTCTTGAGGTAATTTTTTTCTGTGAACTTTGTGGTTCCAGGTTCAGCAACAACATGGTTGCGAAAAGGACCAAAGGACTTTGGAAACCATGAGGCTAAAATGCATAGAAGTGGCCTCAAAGCTTCCGGAAATCCTTTGTGGAAGAGAGACTTTTGACCTCTCTGGTGGGGAACCCTTTGGAACCACTAACAGAGTCAGTGAGCAGTGTCCACTTTGCAGGACAAAAGTGTGTTTTAATCCTAAAAAATCATAATACTTTCTTTAGGTGTAAAAAATAGAAATAGCATAAACTCATTATACATTTGAATCTGTAGAAAAATTGATCTTGAACTCTTACCTTTGGTGTATGCAGGTCTTCAAGAAACCAACAAGTAGACATGACCACTAGACAGTTTGTAGAACACTTGAAGACCCATCATCTCATTCACACCTCATAGCCTGGACTCTGGAGCTGTACTGCCCCCTCGTCTCAGTCCTGCTGTTACAGGCTATGTGACCTTGGGCTAGTTGCTTAACCTCTCTGTGCCTCATTCATCTGTAAAGCAGGAGTAATGGTACTTACCCGCTAAGGTGGTTTCAAAATTAAATAAACTCCTTAGGGTAAGAGTAGTGCCTGGAGGCTACTAAGCTCTGTGAATGTGAGTTGATGTGCCATTAACAGTTTTTTGGTTTTTTTTTTTTGAGACGGAGCCTCAAGCTATCCCCCTGGGTAGAGTGCCCTGGCATCACGCTCACAGCAACCTCCAACTCCTGGGCTCAAGCGAGTCTCCTGCCTCAGCCTCCCAAGTAGCTGGGACTACAGGCGC
>NW_003858137.1:0-1194 GCF_000181295.1 Otolemur garnettii | reverse complement strand
ATTTATTAGAGGTTAGATCTCATGCGCCATGTCCTTCTCTCTGTGTATTTAATAATGATTTTCCTTGATTTTATTTCCCCAGTCCTCTCCATATGTGTTTGCATAGGTACTCAAAGGATGCCCACCACTTGTAGGGTACAGAAAATCAGTACATATGAGGAAAATTATGACTTGTACATGACCAGAACAAATTGTTTCCCCTCACACACAGCTATTCATCTCTCTTATTATCCGTCCACTTCTTTTCTTGGTGGTCCCATTAAGGGTAGAGACTACTAGTGAAATAAGTGAGATGTCCGCTTATGATCAAAAGCTCTAAAAGCACAGCAATGACTGTTCTGTCCTCACTCACAGACAACAAAACTTTTTCTGGTTCACCAGAGACTATGAGACAATGACTTAAAAATCTATAAATAATAGTGTTTTCTCTGCAATTGAAAAATATCCCACATTCCCTTACCTATTTGAAAAAATAAAAATGAAAAATAAAGCTTTCACAAATCAGAGTGCCTCACTGCTACTCTATAAATCAAACTTGTCCATCAACACCACCTTCCTTAGACCCCAGGTCCTGTATTCTGAGCTCTGTACCAATCTCACATGCTGTTTCCACCTAATTGCTGGCAGGAAATCTGAACTACAGGAATGAAATAGGCAATGGCTAAAAATCTTGATTAAATTTACTGAAAATATGGACTAAATACGGCACTTTAATTAGTACCAGACAGAAGGATGAACTGATCTCCAACAAAGCGCAAACTGTTGAAGGAATAAAATTTAGAAAACGTGTCTGAGCATAGTTCTGTGTGATGATGGAGGAGATGAAGCTCCTTCCTGTCGTGCCAGATGAGCGCAGGATGAAAGTAATGACACTGCTGCAAAGCCACAGTTGGTCAGCATCCGTGAGATACGTTTTTAACATAATCTGCCCTGGGGTAAATACAAGTCTTTTAATTCATTTTAAAAGTTAACTCTGTGTTCATGCAGAAACACAGTAAGGCTATGTTAGCCAAATTTCTTTGTAGAGAATAATAATTTTAAAAAGCACTGGAGGTTTATTGTAATATTTTTGTCTGATTTCTAAGTATTTTAATTCATTTAAATTGTTCACTTATGTGTTCCCTATTATCAGAATCTTTTTTGAGAATGAGTATCTTAGAAATTAAATGAGCAATAGCCTATGTGAACTTTTAC
>NW_003858136.1:0-1194 GCF_000181295.1 Otolemur garnettii | reverse complement strand
TATTTTACTCATATTTGTAGGAATCTCTGTCAAACTATTTTTAATAGTATTAAAATACTTAAGATGTAGTAAGGAAAGTCAATGAATTATAATTTGACACACAAAACAAATGGAAGAAATATATAGGCAAGAACTCAAAAGAGTCATTATTAAGTATGGTTACTATTTTTCAAATGTTTCCATATAAACTGTCTTTTCAATAGTTTGCATTTTTCATAGTGGAATATGTATTTATTCTTTAATCTTGTAATAAAAATTAAGACAAAAAATCTATACTCTGTAACTTCCCTGGGTATTCTTGAATACTTATTTAGTGAAATATATATTTGACTTGTAATTTGATATATTTTTGTTATTATGCACATATTTAATCATACATTGGTTTTTAAGGGTAGAAAGTAAATATGTTTTTTGTAAATAACATATAACGTTTTCTTTGATTATCTGGCCTCTCCATTGTTATTCTTCTTCATAAAATGGAAATTTTTATAACTTATTATCTTTAGAAGAATTAGTATAAATAATGACTACTTAAGTGTTTGTGATGAAGATATAGCCTAATGCATAATTAAGTTCACAAACTCATAGTCATATATAACTTCTGGCATCATACTTGGACCCTCTTTAGTTCCTCACATGGAAAACGGTGTTAATGATACCTATGAGATTAAAACTTTTATGGTTTTTGTACTATATTTATTTATATAAAATATTGACTGGGAGTAAATGTGATATGGAACAAGATTCTACAATATTTCTCAATATAACAATATTCTTAAACCTTAAAAATGTTCCACCAAATGACTGGGAACATTGGCCATACAATAACCTTAAGTAAAATCATAAAAATATTCATTACATTTTCTTAAACTAAAGTTTCTAACAACATTTATAGCTTTTATCTTGATCAGATTATATATGTGTGTACAAATGTATCTATTCCTGTATGTATGTATTTAGTGTTGGCCCAGATTGATGAGGACAGAGAGACTAGGACTCTAAATATCACCCCAAATGTCTGCTCACGGTCTCCTTCCTGCTCACTCCCTGTTTGCACATTCACTGCCCTCCTCCTCGGCAGCACAACCACCAACTAGTAAAAATGTAAGTTTAGATGCACCAACATCTTACCAAAAATATGTATTAAAAAGCTTCAGATCATTTAACTTTTTATACACTCCCTGAAAATAGTCC
>NW_003858135.1:0-1194 GCF_000181295.1 Otolemur garnettii | reverse complement strand
GAATGATAAAACAAAACTATAGTCCAGAATGAAGGAGGAAAGAGGAGGGAGGGAGTAGGGGAGGGGGGAGGCCAGGAGAAGGGAGGACATTTGGTGGGACCTCATCTGTTGTGCATAATATAATGGTACATTTTAAAACTATTAAGAGTAGCATATAAATGTCTTACCACAACAAACAAGTAAGCGAGCTGATGGTTATGTTAACAAGTTTAATGTAAGCTTTCCACATTGTATATCAAATTAGCACTTATTGTACCCCATAAATGCGTTAATGTTCACAGTTACGATTTAATAAAAAATAAAAAAAGAAATCTTTTTTCTATCCTTGGGTCAGCTCAACATCTTCATCAGCCTTTGGTGCTTTTGATTATTTCAATTTCCTTTTTTTTTTTTGTTGAGGTATAATTTATACCTACAGTGTATAAATTGTCAGTGTAGAGCTGATTGACTTTATATATGTATATCTTTATGACCCACCCAGTATAGCACATTTACACCATCCCAAATGGCTCTCTCCTGCCCTTTTCCAGTTAACATAAACCTCTCCCTCACCATCCTGACATTTATTATGATAAATTAGTTTTGTCAGTTTTTGAACATCCTATAAATAGAATGATGCAGTAGCACTCTTTCACATCTGGCCCCTTTGTTCATCATATGTCTGTGAGAGCCACCCAGGGCATTTTCACTGCTGCGTGGTATTCTGTTGAATCAGTCTACCATGTTTATCCATTTTCTTGCTACAGACCATTTGGGTTGTTTCCAATTTTTGACAGTTCTGAAAAGAGCTACTATGAATATTCCTGTACACATCTTTGGGTGGACATAAGTTCATTTCCCACTAGGAATGGGATTGCTGGTTTAAGATTTAGTAAATGCTTCCAAACTGTTTTCTAAAGTGATTGTACCAAATTCCCCTAATTTTTAAGGCAGCCAGCCTTAGCACCTGCCTCAGACTGTCCCTAGATGAAGTTGCTTGTGTAATTATCTGAATTCATCCCAGCCCTAGTTCGTCCCTGTATTAACCTCCTCCCTCATCCCAGATACTCTCACCTTGGCTATGCTGGGTCAGCAAAAGTCAGATCTAATGTATCATCAGATGTGGAAGAGCCCACAGTGATGATGTGGTTCAACCTCAACATTTTGGAGGTGGAGAAAGTAAAGCTTGGATGTGGGTAGATGAGAAAGTTGTCC
>NW_003858134.1:0-1194 GCF_000181295.1 Otolemur garnettii | reverse complement strand
GTGTACGTGGCTGGCGCCTTAGCCGGTTGAGCTATAGGCGCCGAGCCGAGTCTAAATATTTTGATGAACACTTCTTTAAAAACAATGCTTAATTCTCCTTGGACTGACCTTTTTTTTTTTTTCTCCTTTTTAAAGCTCTGACAGATCCAAATGCTTCTGCTGCCCAGCAGGCTGTTCTCCAGCAGCACCTCAATAGTCTAACATATTCACCCTTTGGAGACTCACCTCTCTTCCGGAATCCAATGTCAGACCCTAAAAAGAAAGAAGAGGTAAATTTAAAGATGCTTCTGTATAATATGTAGTATCTTCTCAAAGAAAGAGAAACTCAATGTGTAGGTTGTAATTTCTTGCCCATATAGACTAAGGGATAAGCAAAGCTGGGGGTAATTCTTTTTGCTATATCTGGAAGACAGCCTGACAAATAGTGAAATGGGAACTGTCCTGAAGAAAGATTAGGGCTAAGGGTTTTCTTTTTTTTTTTTTTTTTTTTTTTTTTTTGAGACGGAGCCTCAAGCTATTCCCCTGGGTAGAGTGCCGTGGCATCACGCTCACAGCAACCTCCAACTCCTGGGCTCAAGCGAGTCTCCTGCCTCCGCCTCCCAAGTAGCTGGGACTATAGGCGTCCTCCACAATACCCGGCTATCTTTTGGTTGCAGCCCCATCATTGTTGTTTGGCAGGCCTGGGCTGGATTCAAACCCGCCACCTTAGGTGTATGTGGCTGGCGCCTTAGCCACTTGAACCACAGGCGCCGAGCCCCGGGGCTCTCTTAATGATATAAAATTATACCAATCAAAATAATAAGTGACTCTTACTTCTAATTGCACATTATTCAATTAATTTCTTCACTAATGGATCTTCTGCAAAGTGTTTGCATTTTAAGCCTTTAATCACCTAACAGTTGAATAAAAGCCTTTGCTTCTCAATTTAAAAAAAAATCTTAATCATCAGTAAGTTGGTGGGGAGATTTTTTTACTTTTCTGGAAAGTGTGAGCAGTGGAGGAGTGGCGGAAACAGGCCTGAGTAAACACTTTTTTGTTGCTCCTGGAGTCTCAGTAGTTCTCCACAGAACCTGGTTCCGGAACCTCAGGGTAAGGAAGGGTAGTACATAAAGGAAAAAGACCACAAAAGAAAAAGGAAAGGGTAGAACTTAGGCATCCAAGACACTCAGAAGAAGGGTGAAAACTGAAATGTCG
>NW_003858133.1:0-1194 GCF_000181295.1 Otolemur garnettii | reverse complement strand
CGACATTTCAGTTTTCACCCTTCTTCTGAGTGTCTTGGATGCCTAAGTTCTACCCTTTCCTTTTTCTTTTGTGGTCTTTTTCCTTTATGTACTACCCTTCCTTACCCTGAGGTTCCGGAACCAGGTTCTGTGGAGAACTACTGAGACTCCAGGAGCAACAAAAAAGTGTTTACTCAGGCCTGTTTCCGCCACTCCTCCACTGCTCACACTTTCCAGAAAAGTAAAAAAATCTCCCCACCAACTTACTGATGATTAAGATTTTTTTTTAAATTGAGAAGCAAAGGCTTTTATTCAACTGTTAGGTGATTAAAGGCTTAAAATGCAAACACTTTGCAGAAGATCCATTAGTGAAGAAATTAATTGAATAATGTGCAATTAGAAGTAAGAGTCACTTATTATTTTGATTGGTATAATTTTATATCATTAAGAGAGCCCCGGGGCTCGGCGCCTGTGGTTCAAGTGGCTAAGGCGCCAGCCACATACACCTAAGGTGGCGGGTTTGAATCCAGCCCAGGCCTGCCAAACAACAATGATGGGGCTGCAACCAAAAGATAGCCGGGTATTGTGGAGGACGCCTATAGTCCCAGCTACTTGGGAGGCGGAGGCAGGAGACTCGCTTGAGCCCAGGAGTTGGAGGTTGCTGTGAGCGTGATGCCACGGCACTCTACCCAGGGGAATAGCTTGAGGCTCCGTCTCAAAAAAAAAAAAAAAAAAAAAAAAAAAAGAAAACCCTTAGCCCTAATCTTTCTTCAGGACAGTTCCCATTTCACTATTTGTCAGGCTGTCTTCCAGATATAGCAAAAAGAATTACCCCCAGCTTTGCTTATCCCTTAGTCTATATGGGCAAGAAATTACAACCTACACATTGAGTTTCTCTTTCTTTGAGAAGATACTACATATTATACAGAAGCATCTTTAAATTTACCTCTTCTTTCTTTTTAGGGTCTGACATTGGATTCCGGAAGAGAGGTGAGTCTCCAAAGGGTGAATATGTTAGACTATTGAGGTGCTGCTGGAGAACAGCCTGCTGGGCAGCAGAAGCATTTGGATCTGTCAGAGCTTTAAAAAGGAGAAAAAAAAAAAAAGGTCAGTCCAAGGAGAATTAAGCATTGTTTTTAAAGAAGTGTTCATCAAAATATTTAGACTCGGCTCGGCGCCTATAGCTCAACCGGCTAAGGCGCCAGCCACGTACAC
>NW_003858132.1:0-1194 GCF_000181295.1 Otolemur garnettii | reverse complement strand
TTGTAGGCCTTCTTGTACAGCCTGTCATTCTGCATCTTCAACACTTTTGCCGCCCAAGCCAGTTTAGGGTCTTCCTTGGCGTTGCGACATCCGATTTCTACCTTAATGAAGAATGGCATTTTATGTTTTAATGTTTAAAGTGTGATGGCTATTCAAAATTTAAAAGAAGGGATTAAATGAAAATTACATACAGATTCTGAAGTTTCCCCTCCTTATTCTTTAAGCACTTGGTTGCTATGCATATCTCAGTGCCTAATGGGGTTCAGATTAATGAAGAGACTATTTCTCTAGCAACTGCCTTCTATCTGCCACTTGGCAATTCATTTCAAGTGATGAGCTCCCTGTCCCGGAATGAAACCATTCACTATAAGAAAATATCTCTTTGAGTTTAAAGGAACCAAGTTCACATAATCTTTAACAGTTATCCACTCTGTACAATGAGTAGATAACCTTACAGAATCCATCATTTCTAAAATATTGAAAGGACAAAAAATGTGAGTAAATCTAGAACTTCCTTGGGTAAGTTTTTTTTTTTTTTTTAAGGGACAGAATCTTACTACATCACCCTCGGTGGAGTGCCAAGGCATCACAGCTCATAGCAACCTCAGACTCTTGGGCTTAAGTGATTCTCTTGCCTCAGTCTCCCAAGTAGCTGGGACTACAGGTGTCCGCCACAACCCCTGGTTACTTTTAGAGATGAGGTCTAGCTCTGACTCAACTGGGTCTTGAACTTGTGAGCTCAGGTAATCCACCTGCCTCAGCCTCCCAGAGTGCTAGGATTACAGGCATGAGCCCTCGCACCTGGTTGCCATTGTGGACTTTAAAGGCACAATAATAGCTCTCCAGTAAATTCTCTATACAGCAGCCAGAATGATCTAATTCAAATCTAATGCCACAACCTTCCCCCAACCTCTGGCTTCCCACTGGTCTTAAGATAAAGATCCTAATCCCTTGGTCTGAGGTTAGCATCTGCCCCTTTGCATGTGGTGGTCCTCCTGCGGGAATGCCCTCTTGTCCTCCTCATGGAGCCAACTCCCACCCTCCTTCAGGCCCCTCAAAGGTGCGTCCACGATGCTCGTTAGCCAGGACTACAGGTACCGTGTCCGATAGACATTGTCACTTAGGATGTTCTGGGCGTTTTTGACTCTCAATACTTCAGGCGACCCTTCAGGCATCCAGCCGATGCCGCGCAAC
>NW_003858131.1:0-1194 GCF_000181295.1 Otolemur garnettii | reverse complement strand
AGCATTCCTTTCTCTCCACATCCATGCCAGCATCTGCAATTTTGAGACTTTTGTGATATAGACCATTCTCGCTGTGGTTAGATGATATCTCAGGGTGGTTTTAATTTGTATTTCTCTAATAATTATAGATGAAGAATATTTTTTCATATAGTTAGTAGCCATTCACCTATCAGCTTTAGAGAAGATTCTGTTCATCTCTCTTCCCCATTGATGTATGGGGTGTTGGGTTTTTTCTTGTAGATTAATTGAAGTTCTGCATAGATCCTGGTTATTAGACTTTTGTCAGATTCAAAATACACAAATATCCTTTCCCATTGAGTAGGTTGTCTATTTGCTCTGGTTATTGTCTCTTTTGCTGTACAGAAACTTTTCAGTTTCATAAGATCCCATTTGTTTAGTATTGCTGTTGTTGCTATTGCTGTGGCAGTCTTCCTCATGAAGTCTTTCCCCAGGCCAGTATCTTCTAGTGTTTTTCCAATTCTTTCTTTGAGAATTTTTATCATTTCATGCCTTAGATTTAAGTCCTTAATCCATCTTGAATCAATTAATCAATTTTTGTGAGTGGAGAGAGGTGCTGGTCCATTTTCAGTCTTTCACATGTAGATATCCAATTCTCCCAGCACCATTTATTAAATAGTGAGTCTTTCCCCCAGTGAATGTTCTTGTTTGGTTTATCGAAGATTAGGTGGCTGTAAGTTGTTGGTTTCATTTGCAGGTTTTCTACTCAATTCCAAATATCTATGTCTCTATTTTTGTGCCAGTACCATATTGTCTTGACCACTATGACCTTGTAGTATAGCCTAAAATCTGGTAAAGTAATACCCTCAGCTTTGTTTTTGTTACTAAGGACTGCCTTAGCTATAAGGGTTTTTTTCTGATTCCATACAAAATGGAGAATCATTTTTTCCAAATCTTGAAAGTAAGATGTTGGTATTTTAATAGGGATGGCGTTGAATCAGTAAATTATTCTGGGAAGTATAGACATTTTAACAATGTTGATTCTTCCAAACCATGAACATGGTATGTTCCTCCATTTATTGATGTCCTCTGCTATTTCCTTTCTTAGGGTTTCATAATTTTCTTTATAGAGATCCTTCACCTCTTTTACAAGGTATATCCTAAGTATTTCATTTTCTTTGGGACTATGGTGAAGAGAGTTGTATCCTTAATTAACCTCTTCTCTTGGCTATTGTT
>NW_003858130.1:0-1195 GCF_000181295.1 Otolemur garnettii | reverse complement strand
TTTTTTTGCCAGGGCTGGGTTTGAACCTGCCACCTCTGGCATATGGGGCGAGGGCCCTCCTCCTTTTAGGCACAGGTGCTGCCCCAAAGTTTTTCTTTTTTAATTTACTTTCGCATTCATGAGAGAGCAATTTGTCCAATAGTAGAGCAAATTTGATGTGCAAAAAGAGTGGACTTTAAGTTCAGATGTTCATTATTCTATCAGCGAAGCAACTTTCTGTTTTTGTACTATGTATTGTGAGCTAAGATCACGTCTGTTTTTTGGGTCACTGTCTATGCATTTCCAGTTCAGGGCATTTGGCCAGCAAATGATATTGTTGTTAAAGATGCTGTCAGTGGATCATTTTGTTGGATGAAATGTGGATGGCGAGAAAAACAGTCTAGTTCTTGATTATGACATATATACTTCACTTTGGTTTATTATTGTGAATTTCCTCAGAGTTTATCATGTGTACTTTTCCCTTTCTGATAGTTCATGTAAAGATTTTTACTTCGTTTTCCTGAATGTGTAGATGTGGGTAGAGAAATATGTTGTTTTGCATAATCAATGTGTTCCTGTTATGTTCAATTAAAATCCTATACTTAAAGACTTAAAGATGATTTGTTGTGGTATAAATACAATTGTTTTCCAGTTTTATAAAATAATTTTTTTTTCTCATTGATAACCATCTTGAAATATCACAAATCAGGAAGAACGTAGAATTGCTTTCATTGTAACGCATAACATTATTTATGCTGTGTTACTATTCACATATTTAAAAAATTAAATGTTATTGTGTATATTTAATATATACATCATGGAGTTATGTGATACATGCAGTATCATGTACTAAAACTGTTAGTATATTAAAACAAATGAACATTTCCTTCACCTCACATAGTTACTCAATTTTTGGTTTGTAATAGGAGTAGCTAAAATATACCCGTGTCACTAGCATAAATCCCACATATGATTCAGTTTTGTTACCCATAATACTCATGATCTATACCAGTGAGAGGGTATGAAGTAGTAGATGCAGATATTATAATGAAAAAATACAGAGATTTAATGAACAGAAAGTATTCTTTCCTTCCTTCTTTCTTTCTTTCCTTCCTTTCTTTCTTTCTTTCCTTCCTTCCTTCCTTCCTTCCTTCCTTCCTTCCTTCCTTCCTTCCTTCCTTCCTTCCTTCCTTCCTTCCTTCTCTCTCTCTCCCTC
>NW_003858129.1:0-1195 GCF_000181295.1 Otolemur garnettii | reverse complement strand
ATTGGTGCAGCCATTTTAGTCTATGTATATAAGTTCCTCAAAAAATAAAAAAAGAACTATCATATGTCCCAGTGATTCCACCTCTGTGTATGTATCCAAAGTAAATGAAATCATCATCTTGAAAATATCTCAACATTCCCAGTTGAGCATTATTCACAACAGTCATGATAGAGAATCAACCTAAGTATTCACTGATGGATGAATGGATAAAGAACATGAGATTCTGATGCACACACAATGGAATATTACTCATTCTTTCAAAAGGGAATCTTTTCATTTGCAACAAAATTCTGGAGAACATTATGATAGACAAAATAAGGCAGGCAACAGAGATAAGTATTGCACAATCTCACTTATATGTAAATCCATAAACTGACCAACTCACAGAAGCAGAGAGTAGGATGGTGGTTGCCAGTGGCTAGAACAGGGAGGGAAAAATGCAGTTTTAATTATACAGAATGAATAAGTTCTGGAGATCTAAAATACATCATAGTGACTATAGTCTTTATATGTATTGTATACTTGAAATTTGCTGACATTAGATTAAATGTTCTCATTACAAGAAAAGGAAAAATGTAACTTTATGAGGTAAAAGATATGTTAATGATCTTTATTGTGGTAATCATTTCATAATCTATACATATGTTAAGACATTACATTATACACCTTTAATACATATAATTTTTATTTTGTTAATTATCTCTCAATACAGCTGGAAAAACAGAATGAAAAGTGAGCAAATAGAAGCTGTTATGGATCGCGTGTTACCAATGTGATGACACTGGGAAGCGGGGCCTTTGAGAGGTGATAAGAATCCTCATGAGTGGATTAACACTGTTATCACAGCAGTGGGCTAGTTATTGCAGGAATAGTTTCCTGATAAGAAGAATGTTTGACTCTACTCTTTCTGTCTCACTTGTCCTTCTGCCTTTCCACCCTGAGTGATCCTCACCTGTTGCTGGCACCCTGCTCTCAGAATTCCCAGCCTCCAGAACTGTAAACTAAATATACATTTCTTTTCTATAAATTATCCACTCTCTGGTATTCTGTTACAGTTACAGAAAACGGATTAAGACAGATGATGAATCTACCAAAATTTTACTAGATCAGTGTAAGAGAAATAGGTGATCTAGCTGCCACATCATCTCAGACTGTAACGATTACATGGATTGCCTCAAATAATCCCAGGCTTGAT
>NW_003858128.1:0-1195 GCF_000181295.1 Otolemur garnettii | reverse complement strand
AGTTAACTTCATCAGTGGGTATTTTAGGAAGATAACAAGGTAAATACTAAGTCACCATATTAATGAATTAGCCTTCAGGTAAAGTTTTAAAACAGACCACTTCAAGAAACATCATTAATACTCATTAAACAAACTAAAATTAAGAGCCTCACATGTACCAAGCACTACATTAGGATCCAGAAAAAAAGGACAAATGAAATACACAAATAAATGAGCAAAACATAATCTCTAAATTTTAGGAACTTACAGAAAAATGGGGAATAGATCATGAATAGATATTGTGATGGGGAATAAATAAAATGAGAAGTTAATTTTATACATATAAAAAAAATTCTCACACTCTTGATTCCCCCAGTCCCTTGAGTCCCTCCCACAAACAGACTATTAAAAACAAATAAACAACAACAAAAAAGAACAGCACTTTCACTGATCTCAGCCAGGGGGGGAAGACGTCTACCTCAAGTCTGCTACTCAATTGCTGGATAATTACAATATCTTGATTGATTGTCTGGCCTTTAAGGTTGAAATTTTCATCACCAAAATATGAACTCATATATATATATATATGTCTATATATCTAATATCTATATAAAGAATCCTAACAGAAAGGCAAGACATAAACCTAATCAAACAATAAAAATCAAAATTGAAGCACATAAACTCTTTTGGGGGGCATATTAAGATATCCATTCCCTAGGATGGTTCATGTATAAATATCTCAAAGCAAAACTGAGAAGTCCCACCTCTGAGTCTTCTCCAGCCACACCACTCTATGTGTGAACTGTGCAGTAGCAGAGGCTCTGAGGCCACCGGTTCTGGACATCAAAACCAGCAGCCCAGGCTCAAGACGGATGTCAGAACAACTCCTCCATTAACAATTACTGCATTAAGAGCCCTTTATTTGCCCAGTACTGTATCAAGCTGTGGAATCAATTGAGAACATGTTTACAGAAATCTCATCTCATCCTTAAAATAATTATTTTTAATACTAATAGTAATAACAACAGCAGCTAACACAGTGTACTTACTAAACACAAAGTACCGTCCTAAGCACTATACATAGATGAACTAATTCAGTCTTCACAACAACCCTATGAAGCAGTTAACTTCATCAGTGGGTATTTTAGGAAGATAACAAGGTAAATACTAAGTCACCATATTAATGAATTAGCCTTCAGGTAAAGTTTTAAAACAG
>NW_003858127.1:0-1195 GCF_000181295.1 Otolemur garnettii | reverse complement strand
AGAGAGAGCAGAAGAGCAAGAGCTGTAACACTTGTACTGCTGATCCTGCTCTACAAGGAGGTTTGGCTCTTTGTGAGAGCTGTAACACTTGTATTACTGCTGATCCTGCTCTGCAAGGAAGTTTGGCTCTATGTGAGAGCTGTAACACTTGTTGAATAAAACCTAACCTACTGCTGATCCTGTGGTCCGTCACTTCATTCATCGCATCACTGAGACCAAGAACCTGAAAGTCTGGTATCACTCCCCATAACTGTTCTCCATTTCCTTTTCTCTCCAGCCCTCATTAATTTCATTCCTTGGGCATAAAAAGTCACTCTTCAACCCAACTTCCTTTATGACCCTCCCTGATCCACATGTGGTCTCTTCCTTTGACCCACTAAAACACCATGTTGTTTATTTATTTATTTTAGCCTTTTCCTTTATTTTAAACTCCAGGACTTGGGCTCAATCAGGGTCGAGAAAATTTCTTTATTCACATGTTCAACAACTATTTAGTATCTACTCCTCACTAGGCAATAAAGATATAGGATGCGTTTGACACAGCTGTCCCTCCCTGGAACTGGGCATGGCTCCTAGGTAACACTCAGAACAGAACACGTGTCTGCCCGTCTCCCTGCTGGATTCAGCGCAAGCCTCTTGAGGGCAGGGTCCCTTCGAGTCCTCTCAGTGTGGCCTCCTTTACAACAACATGTGTTTAGTTCCTGTCCCTCACTGAATAAATAGTAACCTTGACCTATATGGATTATACATTGAATGTGTTATCTAACGTATTTTTTAATATGTTCATTTCTTCTTCCCCCAAAATTAAATGTACTAATAGCTTTTAATGAAGAAATCATATCTTAACCTCAAAATAAGTTATAAGTGACAGTTATTGTTAAATAGTTTTGAAAGTATTTGAGAATAGCATAGTTCTGCATAGGCACAATAATTCCCCTTCCAGTTATTCAACAAGTATTTACTGAGCATCCATCCATTATGTGACAGTCATTGTTCTTAGCCCAGGGAGATAGCAGAAGGAAGCAAGGCTCTGTTCTCAAGGAGCTCACATTCTTTTTTTTTGAAACAGAGTGCCACTATGTCACCCTCAGTAGAGTGCAGTGTTGTCACAGCTCACAGCAACCTCCAACTCTTGGGCTTAAGCGATTCTCTTGCCTCAGCCTCCCAAGTAGCTGGGACTACAGGTGCCTGCCAC
>NW_003858126.1:0-1195 GCF_000181295.1 Otolemur garnettii | reverse complement strand
GCCTTATAATTGGTATATTTAGACCAGGTACCTTTAAGTAGTTGTTGATGTATCAGGACTCCAGTCTTCCATGTAATCATTTGTTTTCATCTTTGGTTCCTCTATTTCTCATGCTTCTGCTCCTTCCTTCTTGCTTTTCTGTATGTTACTTGAAAACGTTTTAGGACTCCATCTTGATTTACTTATAGTGTTTTTGAATGTGTCTTTTTATGGAGTTTTCCATAAAAAGGTGGCTCACGCCTATAATCCCAGAACTTAGGAGGCCAAGGCAAGTGGATTGTCTGAGCTCACAGGTTCAAGACGAGGCTGAGCCAGAGTGAGACTTTGTCTCTGAAAATAGTTGAGCATTGTGTCCAGTGCCTGTAGTCCCAGCTACTCTGGAGGCTGAGGCAAGAGATCATTTGAGCCCAGGAGTATGAGGTTGCTGTGAGCTCTACCAAGGGTGACCAAGTGAGACTCTGTCTCAGAAAACAAAAAACCCGGCCTAGTTCTTTTAACACTTAACAAATGTTTTCCATTCCCTCTGGCCTCCATGGTTTTAGATGAGAAATGTGTTCCTCCAAGGTTAATGTCATTCTCTGGCTGCCTTGAAGAATTTTTAATTTTTATCTTTAGTTTTCAGATGTTTAATTGTAATATGCCAAAGCATGAACTTCTTTGTACTTACCATACTTGGAGATTGTTCAATTTCTTAAACCAGTAGATTTATATCTTTTACCAAATTTAAGTTTTTAGCCATTATTTTTTCTTTTTCTTTCTTTTTTTTTTTTGAGACACAGTCTCACTTTGTCACCCTTGGTAGAGTGCCATGGCATCATAGCTCAGAGCAACCTCAAACTCTTGGGCTCAAGTGATCCTCTTGCCTCAGCCTTCTGCATAGCTGGGACTACAGGCCCCTGCCACAACACCTGTAGAGACAGGGTCTCACTCTTGCTCAGGCTGGTCTCAAACCCATGAGCTCAGGCAATCTACCCACCTTGGCCTCCCAGAATCCTAGTATTATAGGCATGAGCCACCATCCCCAGCCTAGCCATTATTTTTTCAAATACTTGTTCAATATCACTCTTTCTACCCTTCTTCTGGGTGTCCAGTGATACAAAGTTTTGATCTTTTGTCATTACTCCACAGATCTCTGAGGATCTATTCAGTTTTTTCAGACTATTTTTTCTCTGTTACTCAGATTGCATAAATTCTA
>NW_003858125.1:0-1195 GCF_000181295.1 Otolemur garnettii | reverse complement strand
ATTGGTGCAGCCATTTTAGTCTATGTATATAAGTTCCTCAAAAAATAAAAAAAGAACTATCATATGTCCCAGTGATTCCACCTCTGTGTATGTATCCAAAGTAAATGAAATCATCATCTTGAAAATATCTCAACATTCCCAGTTGAGCATTATTCACAACAGTCATGATAGAGAATCAACCTAAGTATTCACTGATGGATGAATGGATAAAGAACATGAGATTCTGATGCACACACAATGGAATATTACTCATTCTTTCAAAAGGGAATCTTTTCATTTGCAACAAAATTCTGGAGAACATTATGATAGACAAAATAAGGCAGGCAACAGAGATAAGTATTGCACAATCTCACTTATATGTAAATCCATAAACTGACCAACTCACAGAAGCAGAGAGTAGGATGGTGGTTGCCAGTGGCTAGAACAGGGAGGGAAAAATGCAGTTTTAATTATACAGAATGAATAAGTTCTGGAGATCTAAAATACATCATAGTGACTATAGTCTTTATATGTATTGTATACTTGAAATTTGCTGACATTAGATTAAATGTTCTCATTACAAGAAAAGGAAAAATGTAACTTTATGAGGTAAAAGATATGTTAATGATCTTTATTGTGGTAATCATTTCATAATCTATACATATGTTAAGACATTACATTATACACCTTTAATACATATAATTTTTATTTTGTTAATTATCTCTCAATACAGCTGGAAAAACAGAATGAAAAGTGAGCAAATAGAAGCTGTTATGGATCGCGTGTTACCAATGTGATGACACTGGGAAGCGGGGCCTTTGAGAGGTGATAAGAATCCTCATGAGTGGATTAACACTGTTATCACAGCAGTGGGCTAGTTATTGCAGGAATAGTTTCCTGATAAGAAGAATGTTTGACTCTACTCTTTCTGTCTCACTTGTCCTTCTGCCTTTCCACCCTGAGTGATCCTCACCTGTTGCTGGCACCCTGCTCTCAGAATTCCCAGCCTCCAGAACTGTAAACTAAATATACATTTCTTTTCTATAAATTATCCACTCTCTGGTATTCTGTTACAGTTACAGAAAACGGATTAAGACAGATGATGAATCTACCAAAATTTTACTAGATCAGTGTAAGAGAAATAGGTGATCTAGCTGCCACATCATCTCAGACTGTAACGATTACATGGATTGCCTCAAATAATCCCAGGCTTGAT
>NW_003858124.1:0-1195 GCF_000181295.1 Otolemur garnettii | reverse complement strand
AAAATGACATGAAAGGGAAAGAGAAGGGAACCGAGAAGGTCCAAGTCTTGGCAGCCCAAACTTACCATTTTCCCGTTCATAGTTGTTGCTTGCAGCGTCCATCGGGAGCCCTTGAAAATGAACAGGTTTACCACACCATTTGGGAATGTGGGTTTTAAAAATATTACAAGTCAATGTCCAGTGTTTTCCAAATCAGTAACAAGGTCTGAAATGTTATGGGATTTAAAATGGCCTTAAACATCAAGTGAGCCTCCCAGCTCTATTTTAACACGAGGTAAAAGAAACAGGTTGCGTTTATGCCACACAGTGAGCACAGCATACAGTATTCTGCCCCCTCGCGGAGATGCACAGAGTACCACTCTGAGATGCAGCTGTCCTTATGAAATACATATGTGAATGCGTTCTGGGGCTTGTTGGAAAACATGACATCCACTGCAAGGTGACAGCAGCTATGTCCACTAGCCTGTGAAGGCTAACGCTAAATCTCCATTATGAGTGAGGGTTTAAACCAGTGCACCCCAGTTTTAGGCAACCCATCGGTAGTAAAAGATGATCCAGGACTGTACAAGTATGTATGATTATTCCATGGCAGAGTAAACATGCAAATGTTTCACTATGAACCAATCAACTGCCCTATGAGGACATCATAGAAAGTCAGGAAACCCATGTCTGCTTGAGTTCTTAACATCAGCCTGTCACTGAGAACTGTATAGACTGCCACAATTGCATCCTCATACACCTCAGGTGGGTTCCCACAAGCCTTTCAGAACAGTCAAGACTGTATCATGCCCCACAGCTGCTAGGTGACGGGCGTGTTTATAGTGACTCCAGTACCAGCTCCTGCCCTAGAGGGTCTGAGCGTTCCTGACAGCCTCCCTGGTCTGGGCCACACTGGTCTAAATTTCATACCTACAGACTAACATGCAGGCTCAAATTCTTTCAAGAAATGTTTTACCTTTGCAAAAACCCTCCCTGCACAATAAAACCACATGTTCATAATTTTTCTAAAATTCCAGTTTCTAAAAGAAACAATATCTGATTGCTTTGACTATAGGCACCGTGCGTTGAATCGTCTGACCCCGTCGGGAAAACGCCCTGGGCACGTGTCTTAAGGCTGTGGTAGAAAGAGCTCAGGAAGTCGGCCAGCCGGTTCCAGTTCTGCTCAGAGAGGGGTGACTTTGGTGGAGTCACTTCC
>NW_003858123.1:0-1195 GCF_000181295.1 Otolemur garnettii | reverse complement strand
ATGGGCCCAGAGACGGTACCATCCCATGAACTCCCCAGTGCAGCACCTGATGGGGACAACCTGCCCAACGTGGGTTAATAGTCTTCATTTCTTCCATCCATCTACACCAGCCACTCCTTGGGCAATAAGGACACAGCTTACTTATTACAAAATATCCTTTATTGATAAAATAGCTCAGACTTTTTAAAAGCACCTGCATGTCACAACAGGAGATTGCAGGCAACAACTCTGGGGTTCCCATGGGGCACACAAGATCAGCCAGCAGATGGTCACAAGCCAGTGTCTTCCCTGGGCCCAGTCCCAGATTCACACCCCAGGGTGGTGCCCTGTCTTTACCTTCCAACCTAACCAAGGGCCAAGCTGGACACGCCTTTTTGGCCATTCCTTTCTCTCCATGCCAGAAAACTCTCTCAGCACCCTTTCAAATCTGGCAGGTCCATCTAGTGCCAATAGTTACCACATGGTTCAGCCCATCCACCTCAGCTAAGATGCCAACTGGCCCATGGCTGCATCCAGGCACTCCCATGGTTAAGACTGGCAAACATCCTTTCTTTTTTTTTTTTTTTTTTGCAGGCAGTTTTTGGCCAGGGCCAGGTTTGAACCCGCTAGGCCTGTTATTCCGCAAATCTGGAAGCAATTCCTTTAGTATGAAGGTGTGGTATGATGATGGGCAACCAGCGTTCTTGATCCAGTCCTGCCTCCACTGTGTCTATGTGAGGTCACTTGAGGTAAGTCATCTTCTCTCTCTGGGCTTTAGTCTCTTACTTAATAAAATTCAGGGATTGGACTGAGCTGTCAGGAATGGAAAACCAGGGACATACATATCATCACTTACACATTCTGTGGCAGTGACAGACATGAACAATTGATCACAGCACTGCTGCATACTGAATCTAGCCAGATACATTTTCAGAATCTCCAGACACCCAGAGACACTAAATTAGAACAGGCCCAAGCGATAAAACCACAGTTCTTCTACATCTGGATTTCATAGTTTTATGATTCTGGGATGTAGCGGCTGACCTCCTTGCCTGTTTCACTCCCAGCCAGGATGTGAGGATTAAATAAAATAATGCATTCAGAATGGGCTTGCAAACAGTCTCCCATAGGGCAGGGGATCTGCTGGGCTGGAGGAGCCAAGGTCAGAGGTGAGGCCTGTTAATGACGCCACTGAGATTAGATTATGTGGGTTTGT
>NW_003858122.1:0-1195 GCF_000181295.1 Otolemur garnettii | reverse complement strand
ATTGTTGTTTGGCGGGTCCGGGCTGGGGATTCGAACCCGCCACCTTAGGTGTATGTGGCTGGTGCCTTAGCCGGTTGAGCTATAGGCGCCGAGCCCACTTGGACTTACTTTTCCACCAAAATTTCTTTATACTTTGACTTATTTTATAAATAATGGCGTCATGCTTTCTATAGGGACAAACCCTGTCCAAGAAAACACAGATACTTTTGGGTATGCTCAAGGGTAGACTATATCCTGCTTTTTTTTCCCTTCCTTCTAGGTCTAATGCAGAGATGGACAGATACTAATAAGCATGATGTCAGCATATGATTTCTTTAAATCTTATTAGAGGAAGCTATCCTACATGTTGTGGACAAAGATAGAACTGTTACTCAAATCCTTTGCAGTGACATCCCATATTCTACCCTATATTCATTTATTGTAAAACTATGTCCTTACATATTTTTAAGAAATTTTTTATTTATTTATTTTTTATTTTTTGAGACAGAGCCTCAAGCTGTCCTCCTGGGTGGAGTACGTGGCATCACAGCTCACAGCAACCTCCAACTCCTGGGCTCAAGCGAGTCTCCTGCCTCAGCCTCACAACACCCGGCCATTTTTTGGTTGCAGCTGTCGTTGTTTGGTGGGCCCGGGCTGGACTCGAACCCACCACCTTAGGTGTATGTGGCTGGCACATTAGCCACTTGAGCCACGGTGCCGAGCCAAATTTTTGTCATAAAATATATGTAAGATAGAATTGCCATTTTAACAGTTTTTAAATATACAATTCATTGGCATTAAGTATAGACACGTTATTGTGCAATTAATTTTCTCTTCCACCTTCTAGTCCCTGGCAGCCGCTATTCTACTTTCTGTCCTTATGAATTTGCAGTTACCTCACATAAGTAGAATCCTACAATATTTGTCCTTTTGTGTTTGAGTTATTTAAGTTGGCAAAATGTTTTTTTTGAGACGGAGCCTCAAGCTATCCCCCTGGGTAGAGTGCCACTGCATCACAGCTCATAGCAACCTCCAACTCCTGGGCTCAAGCGAGTCTCCTGACTCAGCCTCCCAAGTAGCTGGGACCACAGGCGCCCGCCACAACGCCCGGCCATTTTTTTTTTTTTAGTTGCAGCCATCATTGTTGTTTGGCGGGCCCGGGCTGGGGATTCGAACCCGCCACCTTGGGTGTATGTGGCTGGCGCCTTAGCCGCTT
>NW_003858121.1:0-1195 GCF_000181295.1 Otolemur garnettii | reverse complement strand
GCCTTATAATTGGTATATTTAGACCAGGTACCTTTAAGTAGTTGTTGATGTATCAGGACTCCAGTCTTCCATGTAATCATTTGTTTTCATCTTTGGTTCCTCTATTTCTCATGCTTCTGCTCCTTCCTTCTTGCTTTTCTGTATGTTACTTGAAAACGTTTTAGGACTCCATCTTGATTTACTTATAGTGTTTTTGAATGTGTCTTTTTATGGAGTTTTCCATAAAAAGGTGGCTCACGCCTATAATCCCAGAACTTAGGAGGCCAAGGCAAGTGGATTGTCTGAGCTCACAGGTTCAAGACGAGGCTGAGCCAGAGTGAGACTTTGTCTCTGAAAATAGTTGAGCATTGTGTCCAGTGCCTGTAGTCCCAGCTACTCTGGAGGCTGAGGCAAGAGATCATTTGAGCCCAGGAGTATGAGGTTGCTGTGAGCTCTACCAAGGGTGACCAAGTGAGACTCTGTCTCAGAAAACAAAAAACCCGGCCTAGTTCTTTTAACACTTAACAAATGTTTTCCATTCCCTCTGGCCTCCATGGTTTTAGATGAGAAATGTGTTCCTCCAAGGTTAATGTCATTCTCTGGCTGCCTTGAAGAATTTTTAATTTTTATCTTTAGTTTTCAGATGTTTAATTGTAATATGCCAAAGCATGAACTTCTTTGTACTTACCATACTTGGAGATTGTTCAATTTCTTAAACCAGTAGATTTATATCTTTTACCAAATTTAAGTTTTTAGCCATTATTTTTTCTTTTTCTTTCTTTTTTTTTTTTGAGACACAGTCTCACTTTGTCACCCTTGGTAGAGTGCCATGGCATCATAGCTCAGAGCAACCTCAAACTCTTGGGCTCAAGTGATCCTCTTGCCTCAGCCTTCTGCATAGCTGGGACTACAGGCCCCTGCCACAACACCTGTAGAGACAGGGTCTCACTCTTGCTCAGGCTGGTCTCAAACCCATGAGCTCAGGCAATCTACCCACCTTGGCCTCCCAGAATCCTAGTATTATAGGCATGAGCCACCATCCCCAGCCTAGCCATTATTTTTTCAAATACTTGTTCAATATCACTCTTTCTACCCTTCTTCTGGGTGTCCAGTGATACAAAGTTTTGATCTTTTGTCATTACTCCACAGATCTCTGAGGATCTATTCAGTTTTTTCAGACTATTTTTTCTCTGTTACTCAGATTGCATAAATTCTA
>NW_003858120.1:0-1196 GCF_000181295.1 Otolemur garnettii | reverse complement strand
AAAAAAAAAAAAAAGTAAAAAGCCACATAAGAGGAAATACTTACCAATCATGTAAGATCATATATAAAATATGTAAAGAACTCTGACACCTACCTCAACAATAAAAACACAATCCAATTAAAAGACAGGTAAAGGATCTGAATAGACATTTCTTTTAAGAAGATAACCAAATAAAGGCCGAGCATCATCTGTGCTGTAATCCTAGAACTCTGGATGGGCAAGGCAGGTGGACTGCTTGAGCTCACGAGTTCAAGACTAGTCTGAGCAAGGACAAGACTCCTGTTTTTTTTTTTTGAGACAGAGCCTCAAGCTGTCCCCCTGGGTAGTGTCATGGCATCATAGCTCACAACAACCTCCAACTCCTGGGCTCAAGCGAGTCTACTGCCACAGCCTCCCAAGTAGCTGGGACTATAGGCACCTGCCACAATGTCTGGCTCCATGGCACTCTAACCCAGGTGGACAGCTTTAACTCTGTCAAAAAAAAAAAAAAAAAAAAAAGACCAAATTTAAGAGCTAAATTTAAGGGTGGGCGCAGTGGCTTATGCCTGTAATCCTAGCCCTTTAGCAGGCTGAGGTGGGAAGATTGTTTGAGCTCATGAGTTAGAGCAACAGTGAAAATCTATCTCTAAATAAACAGCAGGCATTGTGGCACATGCCTATAGTCCCACCTACTTGGGAAGCTGAGACAAGAGGATCACTTGAGCCCAAGAGCTTTGAGTTATAACTCTTAGAAAACACAGGTGTAAATCTTCAAGACCTTAGACTAGGCAATGGTTTCTTAGATGTGACACCAAAAATACAAGTAACAAAGAATAGGATTTCATTAAAATTAAAAACTTTTGTCAAAGGACATTTTCAAGAAAGTGGATCAGGTGCAGGGGCTCACACCTGTAATCCTAGCACTCTAGGAGGTGCAAGAAGTTCAGGAGTTCAAGACCAACCTGAGCAAGAGGGAGAACCTGTTACCCTAGGAGTCTGAGATTGTTGGAAGCTGATGCCACTGCACTCTAGCTGCAGTGGCAGAAGTGCAGTGGGAGAGCGAACTGGTCTATTAAAACAAAACAAAAAAAATGATGGGTGGGGTGTGGTGGTTCACTCCCATAATGCTAGCACTCTAGAAGGCAGAAGGATCCCTTCAGAAGTCTCAGGAGTTTGAAACCGGTTTGAACCCTATCTCTACTAAAAATTGAAAAATT
>NW_003858119.1:0-1196 GCF_000181295.1 Otolemur garnettii | reverse complement strand
TGTGTGTGTGTGCTCAGCTGCTACATATGACAGTGGATATTTCATTCTGCTGTCAGAACGTTATTAATAAAACATGGGTTGTAGAGAGGGCCACGATTTCCCCTTTCAATCACTACAGCATTTGCAATGAAAATTTTATTCAGTGTGTAATTTTCAGTTAATGCTTGACACTTAAAATGTCCATAGCAGCGTTTTGTATGGTTATTGAAGGGTTAATTGTATCATGTTCTCTGCATAAAAGCTCTGCTTATCAAAAGCAAATAGAAGAGAGTATGCAAATGTGTGGCCGTGACCTTTTGCCTTTCCAGGGTTAATTTATATGGTCATTAAAGATTTTATGAAATTGAGCAGCCTGGTGCTTCAAATCCCATTTTACCTTCTTCTTCTAATGTATGTAATTCCTACCTGAACAGGGGAATATGATTTTTATTTTTTTGTGCTGCAATGAAAACAGCATGCCATGCTGTGGGGAGTTGTGAGCCTGGTTATCTGGCATTACTCAGATTGCTAAAAATTCATTAAAATGTGACATCAGCACAGTGAGAGACAAATGATCGCAGGATGAAAGAGAACAGTGGGCCTTTCACGGATTAGTGCTACACAGCCCCAGCATAGAGGCTAACTGCATAAACAGATTAATCCAGCAGCAGCAGCATAGCTAAGATTTACAGAATAATTAAACAGGGTTGAGTTACTATGAGGATTTCCATGTAATCTAGCCGGTGTGAACCTGTGAATGAGGTGTGGGGTGATGCGGTTGTCACAGAAGAAGTGTACCTTGTTACATCCTATGCCCTGTAGAGCTCCCCCTACAGAGAAAAAAAACAATCCCAACATAACTGAAGTTTTGAGATCTTACTCTAACAGAATTCCAAAGAATTCCACTGACATTTAAGGCAGGAGTAATACCTGTCTTATATTTAAACCCATTGTTATCATTAAGAATAGGGAGGGCAACTAATGAATATTGATGCAAAAATATTCAACAAGATTCTAACCAACAGAATCCAGCAACACATCAAGCAAATCATACACCACGACCAAGTGGGTTTTATCCCAGGATCTCAAGGATGGTTCAACATACGTAAATCTATAAATATATTCCCTGCTGCTGACACAGAGTCTTTGTTCACATTCAGATTTCTCAAACTGTTGCCAGGGTCAGGCTGAGGTCAGACACCACAGTGATGTATAGA
>NW_003858118.1:0-1196 GCF_000181295.1 Otolemur garnettii | reverse complement strand
TTCATGGTTCTAGCTCTATATGTGCTTTCCCCTTATTAATGGGCCAATTTGGACAATTAAAATGTGTCCAGAAAATGGATTATTAGTTGTGAAAAACGTTTTTTGTTTGTGTCTTAGTTTCTCTTTTGTTGTTATTTCTTTCCCCCATGTTTATTTATAATGCACTTTTGGTCAGTTTATACTCTCTAAAGTTGGATGCTTACTCCATAAATTTTGTGCTTGTTTTATTATTATTATTTCTTTTTTGGCCAGGGCCAGGTTTGAACCCACCACCTCCGGTATATGGGGCCAGCGTCTTACTCCTTGAGCCACAGGTACTACCCTGCTTGTATTATTTTTCAATTCAATCATTTCGGGCTATCAAGTACTGATCTAACCATATTTCAGAAGTTTTCATACTTAATCTCTTCATAATAACTAAATTCAAAACTTACAAAAATTCTGCTATAAAATAGGCAAGTGCAATCTAGCCTAGAATGGGCCCACTGTGTTCTGTACAGACACTAGCTATCTCTTGTATGTTAATCTAGGTGAGAGGTAACAGTGGCTTGGCTTGATAAAGTACCAATAGAAACAGCAGTAAGTGGTTATTAATCATCTAAAAAAAGTGTGATGAATGCTTACTATTTAGTTAGAATCACTCTAGGCGGGCGGCACCTGTGGCTCAAAGGCTTAAGGCACCAGCCCCATATGCTGGAAGTGGCGGGTTCAAACCCAGCCCCAGCCAAAAAAAAAAAAGAATCACTCTAGGCCTGGGGCCCATGAACATGTTGAGTTTTATAATAGTGTGACGATGCAAGGAATAAACAAATAAATACACACCTGTCACTGCAGAGTATTAAGAAGAAAGTAAAAAGCTTGGACTGAAGTGATGGGAAGTTACTATTTCGTAGAGTGTTACAATGGAAGGATTACTTAAATATAGCAGCATCTTATCAGAGACCAGAATCAAGGTGGTGGGACTTACTTACTAATTAGGTAAAAGAAAGTGGTGAGAGGCACGGTGAGTGGGATGGGAAAAGGAAGACGCATGTGAACTGTCAGAATCATGCCAGCCCTGGTGAGGGGAGGGTGGATCTACTTATCAGGTGAGATCAATAGAAGCAGTTTGGGGATTGAGGAGAGAAGCCCTCAATCTAGCACAGGTGGAATTCAAACCGTCTGTGGCTCTTTCCAGGCTGCTAGAGCTCCGGAGA
>NW_003858117.1:0-1196 GCF_000181295.1 Otolemur garnettii | reverse complement strand
TCCAGGAGTGAAAGTATTTGGATTTTAGACGTTAGTTTTAACTCAGTTAAGTTAAACTCCTGTGAGAATAAACATTCTTGATCTCCCAAGTTAGATAACATATTCTTTGAATCCACTGAAATGAAACTCAGTGGTAACTCTGACCAATAATTTGGGGTGCTTCCCAGAAACTGCAGGTTCCGGATGATTTACAGATTTCCCAAGAGAAGCCCTGGCTCCAGCTCCCACGCATGAGAATCTCAAATCTGCAGCAACTCTGCAAGGCCACACCTAAGCCCACAGCACACATCTGCAGAGCAGAAAGTGGCCTTTCCCTCTCAGGACACCTCTCCCAGTTAAGGGATTAAAGTCCCAACCCCTGCCGCTCCTTTCTTTCTCACCCTCCTCTCTTGCTTTTCCTTTACCTTCTTTCCCACACTCACTTGTTCCCCAATGCTACAATGTAGCTTGTGAATTCCTGACTCCCAAGGAAAGTATTAGCAGAAGCCACAACTTGGAGGAATGACTCAGTAAGGAGTCTCCAATCCCTCCCACCGCCTTGCAGCTGTCCCACCGCCATGGCCCTGGGCCTCCCTGTTGTCACACCAGATAAGCAGGGACATTTACTGAAATCCAAGGAAGAACCTGAAATGATTCCCCTACCCCCACAGAGGTGACTCCTGCTGTAAGGCAGCGGTAGGAATGATCATTTACAGGTTCCAATACGGACGGACAGATGTTTCCATGAGGCAAGAGGAAAACAAACACAATTCCCCCCGAGGCTCTCCGACTGTTCCTAGCAACACATCCATATCCGCAGCGAGCGCAGAGTTCGCAGGCCACTTTTGAAACCAGTGTCACGGATCAGGCCTGCACAGCCAACTCCCCCAAGCAGTGCCCCGCTCGCCCATCCTCTGCACCAAAGCTGCAGCTGGCGAGGTGGGATGACCCTCCAGAAGGCATAAAGAGGGACACAGGACCTAGGACCCAGGACCGCACAGTCTTGGGAAGGGGAGGAAAAGAAGGGACAGAGAGCAAAGGAAGCAATTGAGGAAGGGATGACCTTGAGAATCTCCCTGAGAGGGCGGGTCTCGCTTAAATGTCCCAACTCCATTCCAGCAGGGAGAGGATACAGGGCAGATGGAGGGCAAATAAAATGAAAATGCAGAACTTTAATCTGATAGGGGTGGGGATGTTAGGGAGAGAGGAAGTCTCTA
>NW_003858116.1:0-1196 GCF_000181295.1 Otolemur garnettii | reverse complement strand
GTCCTTGTCACTAGCAGACACTCTTATACCACTACAAGAAATTCTCAAAAAATTCTTCATCTGAATGATCCCAGATAAAAACTTTGATCCCTTTATAGTTCTAAGGGGAAAGCAAAAACATTCAGGGAAAATGTGCAAAAGATTTTAAGATGTTTTACAAAAAGATGTAGAAATTGCCTGTAAGTACATGAAAGATGCTCACCCTCACTAGTCATCAGAAAGAGGCAAATTGAAACCATAGGCATTTATGGCTGCATAGGACAGCTGACACTGAGTTTCTCAGAGATGACCTTTTCCCTCACCAGTGCATTTCTTATCCCCTTATTTAAGGCAGTGGCCCCTAGACATTTCTAGGGAACTTAATCCAGAAGTGATTCCTCCGATCTCATGTAAGGTTTCTATGCCCCTGAGTCTCTGACACCTTCCTCAAAAATCTCAGAAGGCAAGGCTTGTATCTCCACCATCATCTCAGCCAAGCTTCAATGAGACATCTCAGCAGTTTATTAGGACCAGTTCCAGAAGTCCTTGCTGGGATGTTATGTGTCGAATCATGATAAAGTGCTCCCATGTCAGTTAACTTGCTTATCCATCCTTACATTCTACCTCGCTCCCTTGGTCCTCAGGGTCCACTCCCACATTTGCTCCTCCATGAACTAGAGGAACTTCTAGTTCCTTCCAAGATGGGTTAGCCGGTGAATTATTTCCCTCTGCTGCCGTACCATGGCTGGCTTAAAACAACAGAAACTTCTCTCATGGCTTAATGAGGCAAAAGTCTGCAATGCATCCTGTGGAGCTAACTTCAAAGTGTCAGCAGGGCTGGTTCTTCCTGGAGCCTTCAAAGGAGAAGCCATTCCTCATCTCCTCCAGCTTCTAGTAGATGTTGGTCTTCTGTGGCTGTGGTTACCACACTCCAACCTCCACTTCCATCATCATGCCACCTTCTCTTCTTTGTCAAATAATTCTCCGCAACTTAATGATTACATCTAGGCCCCTCCCAGCTGATCCAGTATAATATTCCCAGCTCAACATCTCTAACCTTAAAGTGTCCTTCACTATGGGAAGTGTCTTCCAGGAATCTGATTGGGTATCTTTGGGGGACAGTACTCCACCTACCACAGCCAGGTAGAGGAATTCTATGGAATGAGTAAATTATTCCCTCTTGACTGATAAATGGGATTTCCTCTCTCACACTGTGC